>NC_088236.1:22286602-22354132 GCF_036934945.1 Oncorhynchus masou masou | reverse complement strand
GGATATTGTGTCCCTGATAGTTTTTTCTGTCTCTTTAGAAATTCACTCTAGATGTGATTTTTGTAATTACACAATGTAAGTCTATAGTAGCCTTTAGATATGTAACTGCTGGATGGTTTGGCACGATCTAAGAAGGTCTGAAATGCTTAAAGGGGCAAACTGCAGTACAAATAATATTAAAGCGGACACCCCACCACTGATTTGGGATGGGGCTGGAGAAATGTAACCACTCTCAAATTCATAGACAGAGCTATGGATGCAAGGATAGTTTTAACCATGTCTTGAGGCTATAAAGTGCATGTTTACAATTATTTACAAAAATCGGAGTAAGAAAACGTATATTTTAGGTGCTGATGGGGTAAGACAGTTTAACTAAGCTCATGAGGCCTTTATAAATTATATTCTTCAAGAATCAATGGCTATATACGTGTATATCATCAATTTAAATGTCCCAAAATGGATGTAGCAATCACAGATTGGCCCTTTAACACACAACTTAAGGTGGAACTGACAGTGTTTCAACTACTTTGCCAATATGAAACAAACAGACAATCATAATATCAGTTAAAAATATCAAATTCCCAGTTTATGCTACAAAACCAACTTCATGAGGTTTTAAAATAGGTTCTATTTGACTACAAATTCCATGAGGTACGACTAAGGCATTGTTGGCAGAATTGATGGATGCAGTTCAATGCATGATTAATATAATTCACCAATATATTTCTTGGTATCAGGTTGTAAACCACAGCTGTCCTGGAAAATTGTTTGCTGCCTCCACCCATTCAGGATGAACTGTTTCAGTTTCAATGACTCTATTTTGCACAGAAACTGATAAAGGCTGGGAATGTGAATACAATCAAACTAGTAAAGGCATTGACCATAAGTCAAGTCATAATGTGGCTAATAGGCTCGTGTATCTATTTATATAGCAAGCTAAAAACACAGCAACAACTAGCCGCTGGATGGATGTTATGTTTTTTTAACTAGGCAAGTCCGTTAAGAACAAATTCTTATTTATATTGATGTCCTACTGGGGAACAGTGGGTTAACTGCCTTATTCAGGGGCAGAATGACAGATTCTTACCTCGTCAGCTCAGGGATTTGACCTTTCGGTTACTGGCCTAAAGCTCTAACCACTAGGCTAACTGCCACCCCATTGGAGGAGTGAGTGGGTGAAGGACCTTTCTACCCCATATAATATTTTAGGTAGCTACAGTATAGGTAGAGATGCAGGTGTCATTTTGTTAGCTAGCAGAAAATATGAATCGCTTTACTAGTTAGCTAGCTATGCTGAACTTGAACAACTGTTATTCAGTTAGCATATCTCTTGCATTCGTAAATTCACTCTGGCTATCTACGCCGATTTCAGAGTATCTTGTTTGAGTGTGCCAGAGTGCAGAGTAACTGATGAATTTACAAACGTGCAACACCTGCTGAATATGATCGGTGTCACTGTCAGTAAATGTAGGCAAAAAAAAGTAACAGTTGGCCTCAAATGCTCTAGAGAACATGTACTATAAGCATAACCAGCTCTGCTCGGGAATATAACGTGGTCAGAGTGAGGTGTTCTCTCATTTGTATCTGAAAGTAGCTAGCAAGCTAGCCAACTTTAGCGGGTTAGCTTGGGTGCTTGACTACCATTGTGAGGAACACTCAAATCAACCCCACTTGTCAATCAAATGTATTTGGCGTTGATCAAATGGGCGGGTAGGCAAGTTCCCATTCATTTGTCAAAATGTGGGTTGGGACAAGCATGTATTGGCTGGAAAGCTGCATAAGGACAAGCAGGCTACTCATCCCTATAGTTTATCAGTGCAATTTGACGGCCAACTAGCTGAAAAAGTTTGAGAAGGTTTATCTAATGTTCCCTAGTTCGATTTGAGCTCATCTCGCTCTGGCTAGCATTAGTTGTTGATCTTGTTGTTGATGTACATAACTGAGGGGGAGAGAGCCTACATTTTCATGGTTATTTGACCAATAGGACTGTAAAGTTCCCAAATGTGAGAGGACTCTGTGGTATTTACTTGTTTGCAGAAATCCATTCAGGTGTATTTTGTGGCTTTTGGTGAACGTAAACACACTGCCCAGTTCAAAGTGAATGAAGGCAGGCCCATGTGGCAAATTACTTATTTGCATAAAGGCCTCTGATTGGCTATGGCACACTGGTCTGCGTAGGCTCAGGGTCCTGGACAAGACATGTTTTAATTAGGTTTTATTTGCTGCAGTGTCTATTAATTGTCCAAATGCACGTCCACTTTCCCACTATATTGGTAAATAATTTTCACAAATGCCTAACTATACGTCATTCCCCAACATTCTGAGAATTTATGAAAATGTGAAAATGACCATATCTAAGTGGTCGCTTGTCAGAATATGTTTTTAAAAAGTTGTCATATTCTTCCTGGGTGTGTATATGAACAGGTTTTTACTGCGATTTCATGTTGCTAAAATGCTGTCAGTTCCACTTTAAACATTGATCTGTTTACGGTTCAGTGCAGTCCTCATCCAAACACATTGTAGAGTAAACCTATGGACTACAATAGAACCACGAGTCCATCTGAGTGATCTAAATGAGGTCAGTGACAACTGAAGACTTGCCTCTTGCATTCCTCCATTCAGTGGAGGCTTCTGAGGGGAGGACGGCTTATAATAATGGCTGAAATGGAAACCATGTGTTTGATGTATTTGATACCATTCCTCCTATTCTGCCACACCATTACCATGAGCCCTTCCTCCCCAAATAAGGTGCCAGCAACCTCCTGTGCCTCCATTACTGTACCAACGCACACGCACACACACACACACACACACACACACACACACACACACACACACACACACACACACACACACACACACACACACACACACACACACACACACACACACACACACATACACACACACATACACACACACACACACACACACACACACACACACACACACACACACACACACACACACACACACACACACACACACACACACACACACACACAACCCAAATACTCTATACATCATACAGATGCTAGCACTTGAAACACAAACACACACACACTCCCTGGTCTTGGTTGTGGCGTGTGTCAGCCACAGGGCCTATGAGAGTTATTAGGGTGTACTGACTGATGTGAAAACCTGGAAACGGGGCGGTCGAGGCTGCCTTTCATCTGATGTCCTGTTCATCCTCACTCCTCATGGCATGCTGTCGCCCGGGGAAATGCCTGTCACAAATCCCTCCCTTGCCCGTCAGAGACACCCAGTGCTACACACAGCCAAGGGCTCCTCCATAGACACAAACAGAATGTATGTGACACTCAGGTTATGTTTCAAATAGTACCCTATTCCCAACATAGTGCACTACCTTTGACCAGGGCCCATAGGGCACTATATAAGGAATAGGGTGCGATTTGTGATTCAGCCTCACTCTACCTCAGTTCTTTTGGCATCTGGACAGCAGAGTCTGCTGGGAAATATGGAGAATACAGTGTATGTATCGTTATTCACCAAGACCCAAGCTTACACTAACAGACCAGTAGGTTATAACCTTAACTGTAGTCACACAGTAAGTGATTATATAGTAATAATCTCTCTCTCTCTCTCTTTGGGTTAAATGGTCCATAAAAGTGTTTAAGGCACAGTGTGGGGAGTCTTGTCCCTGTTCAAATTAAACCACGTGGCAGGCATCAGGGTGAATTCCTAAGACATGGCTTACTTACTTATTATGTTGGTATCATTTTTGGGGGGTTCGTTTTGCCATGTGTTCTGAAAATATCTATCATTGATATTTCCTTTCCCTCTACTATAAGACCAGAGACACTCAACGCCAAAAACAGCTCTTTGCCCGAAGGAAAATGTCTCAGTTCCTGTGCAAATAAAAAACAGAACACAGCTAGGCAAGACAAAACAGCAATTATCCACCCTGGGGAGAAAGACAGGTTACTCCAGTTCACACCAATATTTTCTATTTTCTGTCTGTTCAGCACCAAGTTCCTCCATAACAGTATTTGTATTGTCATCTCCTTTCTTGTGGGACAAATGTGGTCTCCTACAATAAATGCTTTTTGGGTCAAATAGTTATTATGGATACTCTTTAAATATTGACACATACTTTGTCAATGAGATACAGTGATACTTGGCCTTGCAGTTCCTGTAAGATTCCTTATTATTCAAACTGGAACTGCCATCAATTCTGAGCTCTATTCTACATACTCATCTTTGCTCTGTATGTATGCCTACAAATACGAGTCTCTGTATGAACTGCTCCCTAAGCCTGGCTGACAGGTGATATAGATTTTTTAAGACATCTCGCATGGAAGCTTCTCCACACGTTCTTAAGTAATAAGAGATTACAGGTAATCTCCAGGTAATAGCAGGCAGGCATTCCTCCGCACTGAGGGGTTCGAGGGCATGGGGGACATGTTGGTTTTGACCTAAAATGTTTATAATCCTGTCTCCACATATGAATTTGTTTACAGATCTATATGAAATGAGGGCAGGTTCCAGGGGAAAGGATACGGTGGAGACGATGTTGAAGTCTCTGTGTCTTGTATGTGTATACAGGTACAGCTGAAGTCGGAAGTGTACATACACCTTAGCCAAATACATTTCAACTCAGTTTTTCACAATTCCTGACATTTAATCCTAGTACAAATTCTCTGTTTTAGGTCAGTTAGGATCACCACTTTATTTTAAGAATGTGAAATGTCAGAATAATAGTAGAGATAATTATTTATTTCAGCTTTTATTTTGTTCATCACATTCCCAGTGGGTCAGAAGTTTACATACACTCAATTGGTATTTGGTAGCATTGCCTTTAAATTATTGTACTTGGGTCAAACCTTCCACAGTAAGTTGGGTGCATGTTGCTTCAATATATCCACATAATTTTTCTACCTCATGATGGCATCTATTTTGTGAAGTGCACTAGTCCCTCCTGCAGCAAAGCACTCCCACAACATGATGCTGCCACCCCCGTGCTTCACAGTTGGGATGGTGTTCTTCAGCTTGCAAGCCTCCCTCTTTTTCCTCCAAACATAACGATGGTCATTATGGCCAAACAGTTCTATTTTTGTTTCATCCGAACAGAGGACATTTCTTTAAAAAGTATGATCTTTGTCCCCATGTGCAGTTGCAAACCGTAGTCTGTCTTTTTTATGGCGGTTTTGGAGTAGTGGCCTCTTCCTTGCTGAGCGGCCTTTCAGGTTATGTCGATATATAGGACTCGTTTTACTGTGGATATAGATACTTTGTACCTGTTTCCTCCAGCATCTTCACAAGGTCCTTTGAAGTTGTTATGGGATTGAGTTGTATTTTTCACACCAAAGTACATTAACCTCTAGGAGACAGAACCCATCTCCTTCCTGAGTGGTATGATGGCTGCGTGGTCCCATGGTGTTTATACTTGCATACTATTGTTTGTACAGATTAATGTGGTACCTTTAGGCATTTGGAAATTGCTCCCAAGGATGAACCAGACTTGTGGAGGTCTAAAAAACATTTCTGAGGTCTTGGCTGATTTCTTTTGATTTTCCCATGATGTCAAGAAAAGAGGTACTGTGTTTGAAGGTAGGCCTTGAAATACATCCACAGGTACACCTCCAATTGACTCAAATGATGTCAATTAGCCTATCAGAAGCTTCTAAAGCATGACATAATTTTCTGATATTTTCCAAGCTGTTTAAAGGCATAGTCAACCTAGTATTTGTAAACTTCTCACCCACTGGAATTGTGATACAGTGAAGTGAAATAATCTGTCTGTAAACAATTGTTGGAAAAATTACTTACTCATGCATAGAGTTGATGTCCTAACCGACTTGCCAAAACTACAATTTGTTATCAAGAAATTTGTGGAGTGGTTGAAAAATGAGTTTTAATGACTCCAACCTAAGTGTATGTAAACTTCAGACTTCAACTGAATTTGTGTTTGACAGTGGAGGCTGGTGGGATGAGCTATAGAAGGACGGGCTTATTGTAATGGTTGGAATGGAATTAATGGAATGGAGTCAAATGTGGTTTCAATATGTTTGATGTGTTCGATTACGTTCTATTAATTCATTTCCAGCCATTATAATAAGCCAGTCCTCCTATAGCTCCTCCCACCAGCCTCCACTGGTTTGTGTGTGACTAGGTTTGATGGGTTTGCGTGATGTGTTGTTTTCTATGTATGTGTAAATTAGAAAAAAGGAGAGGGAATAGTTGTTATTTGCTTTTGTTATTGCAGTGGCTATCAGTTGATCAGGGTAATTCAGCTGAAGCTGGGACTGGCCCATAAAATTGTGTCTACAGACAGTACTGCACCCCAGTACTGTTAGGGACTCTCATTCCTACGATACGAGAGGAAGTGCCACAGATTATGAGTGGTACTGGCCAGAACACGTTTTCATATATACAGCAGTGGCAGAGTGGAACAAACTCCTGGCTGAGAAAAAATAGTTTCTGCCAGTCTTAAGTTGAAACACTCCTGCAAGGCTTGGTTAATCTTGAGATAACCTCCTAGCCAAGTGTAAAGCCACTAATGGTGTGATTTATTAAATGCTCATATTAGCTTTTTTGTATACATCTAAATATGTGCACATTGTGTATGATTGAATGTATGGCACAGAGTGCCCATGTAAATGATTTTGCCCTGCAGCCACTTGCCAATAGAGGACCACAATGGAAACAAGTCTGACTTTTTTTGTGTGTGCGTATGTGTGCCAATCCCAGCACATCAAGAGGATTGAGAACTGCCTGTTTTCCACCTCTGCCATCTTTCACCACAGAGCCTGCCTTATCTCTCACATGGAAATACATAGAAAACAATACAAATCCTATTTAAAGTTTTATGCTTTCAAAGAAACTCTGTTGATTGGACCTGTACCATATCTAATAGTCTTTAGAAAGGGTATCAGAAGGAAAGCTGATGTAGCTACCTGAATTCTATGTGCTCTGCATGATCTACGTGATGCGTGTGTTTTCCCTGCGTGCTGTGAGCCAGCTCATGAGTGCCTGCTCCATACGGGCACAGGGCGAGACCCAGATGCAGACATGGGAGGCAGAGGATATGAGTCTCTGATATTTATTATGATCCAAGGGGCAGGCAAGAGAATGGTCGCAGACAGGCAAAAGATCGTAACAAGGTCAGAGTCCATGAGGAACTGAGTGGCAGGCAGGCTCGAGGTCAGGGCAGGCAGAATGATCAGGCAGGCGGGTTCAGAGTCCAGACAGGCAAGGGTCACAACCGGGAGGACTCGCAAAACAGAGCGAAGGAAAAAGCAGGAGAGCGGAAAACACGCTGGTTGACTTGATAAACAAGATGAACTGGCAACAGATAAGCAGGGAACACAGGAATAAGTACCCAGGGACTAATGAGGAAAACAAGTGACACCTGGAGGTGGGTGGAGACAATCACAAAGACAGGTGAAACAGATCAGGGTGTGACATGCTCTCCTCGGCAGATGTGAGGGATTTGCTGTGAGCCAGCTCATGAGCGCCTGCTCTCCTCGGCAGATGTGAGGGATTTGCTGTGAGCCAGCTCATGAGCGCCTGCTCTCCTCGGCAGATGTGAGGGATTTGCTGTGTCCTGCTGCCAGAATCAGAGATGCCTCTTTAAGGTCCCTGACACTGAGATAGATGGCCATTTAGAGGAAAGGTATCCCCTTAAATTGATTGAACCTGCTGCATCACACAGTCTATCTTTAAATAAACACACACACCCGATGCACACACCCAAGCTCACACACGCACACACCCTCACGCATGCAAGCACGCACACACGCACACACACACACACATACGCACACACACAGTAGATGAAGTTAATCGTTGTCTGGGTTATCTGCTAGCATGTCTGGTCTGTTGGCATGAAGACCTGCTGGCCTGGAATATGTGATGAATGACACCAGTTCAGTCTCGTTTAAGGATAATGATGAGCCTAATGACATTGGAGCAGCACATTAACAACAAGAAGGTTGGGATTCAATCCACTGGACAGCCGACTTTACACTTGAACCGAAATTCCCTGTGTTTACTATGAATACAATCTCCACAAATGCTGGGAAATATACCTTTGAAAGGCAATTGTCTGCATTGTGTGAACTGCTCTATAACGCACCTTGGATTGATTTCCGGCTAAACTTATTGTAGCATCAGATTGTATTTATTTTATTTCAGCAATTATCACAGTTAAAGTCAGGGCTCCCTGTTGTTTCATTAACCTGAGAACTCATCAAACAGCATATTCAATCATCGCTAAGGCTGTTGCCTATTGACTCTGTTCAGACCCCATTGTTGGAGGCTGCTCTGTGCAGCTTCAGTGGGTTGATTCGCTGTTTGGAGAGGATTTAGAGCTGTCATATGCGTGTCACACGCCTGGCGCTGTGCAGAGCATGGCGGTGAGGGCGGAGAGGGGGCCGGGATTAGAGAGGAGACGAAGTGAAGATTCCTGCAGGGGAGGGTCGTGCATTCCGGCTTAGGTTTCCACACCACACGTCACCCTCACCGTGGTGGAAAAGTTTCAGGGTGGGGGAGAGAGTCATAGGTTGCATCCCAAATGGCATCAGGAACTAGATTCAATTTTTTTCTTGAGAGGATGGTCAGGGAGCCGGGACATAAATACAAATCATTTGTAGACTGCAAATTGACCACAAGAAGCCCCAACAGATATAATATTTGACAAAACTATAATTATTTCAAACCTTACTTACATTTGTATACGATCACGTGTCTCTTTATTATATGTGGGAATACTTGAGAACAGATTTCCAAAATGATGGGCACTGGTCATAATGTAAGTAGTGCACTAAATAGGGGCACACCACATGTCCTGGTTTCATCTGGCACAGGTTGTCTTTTTGGATTGCCTCACTCTGAGGTACAAAACAACGCCCACCTTACTTACCTTAGTCATTACATATCGTTTCTCTTTACATATACAACAGCCAGAAACAATAAGCAGTGAATTTTCCATTTCTTTGCACAAAAGAAAAGACACAGAGCATAATGTAGGTTGGTTATTACATTGCTGTTGTCCTACTTTTCAAGTGTTGCAGTGCATTACAGTATCTCCTCTTTCCTGCAGCACAGCTTATGTGTGTGGAGAGCTCCAGCTAAAATGGAACATGTATTACAAAGCGCGACCACTTGACTGACTAAGCTCTCTGTCATCGTCTGAGAGAGTCCAGGGGCTTGTAACAACAGACAGCCAGGTATAACCCAGCCTCACTTTACCAGGGTGTTCCAGTGATAGTCAGCTGGAGAACCATCTGAAATGGCTGTGTGTGTCAACACCTCCAACTAGACTCACTGTTAGACTCACTCTGGATCAGAGAGGTACAGCAGTGTTGGTACATGCATGCACGGTTTTATCCCGTCATCACCCTGTTATGTACTACAGCACTGGTAGTGTGTCAGTGATCTGCGGAACATACACTGATATGGTTGATGTTGCTTTCAGTTGTCTTAGAGGTGGGAACATTTGGGATCACTTTGGCAGGTAGCTTTGTGAAGCTGTGAATCATGGAATGGACTCAGAGACGTATTGTGTAGAATACTTTCTTGCACTGCTCATTGCCATTACTGACATTGAGAGAGAGAGAGAGAGAGAGAGAGAGAGAGAGAGAGAGAGAGAGTGATGATAACTCAATGGTATCTTGAATATAATACTTTCTTGCACTACTCCTTCAAAGCTTAGAGATGATCTAATGTTAAATTAAAGCTGAAAAAATATATATATACTGTTGAAGTAATATGGCTAACAGCTCCTCTGCCTCACGTACAGCCCATTCTGGTGGGAAGCTGCTATAGACCACCAAGTGCTAACAGTCAGTATCTGGATAATATGTGTAAAATGCTTGATAATGTATGTGGTATCAACAGAAAAGTATATTTTCTGGGTGATTTAAATATTGACTGGCTATCATCAAGCTGCCCACTCAGGAAAAAACCTGGTTCAGGTTATCAGTCAACCTACCAGGGTAGTTATAAACAGCACAGGAATTAAATCATCAACATGTATTGATCACATCTTTACTAACTCTGCAGATATTTACTTTAAAGCAGTATCCAAATCCATAGGATGTAGTGATCACAATATAATAGCCATGCCTAGGGAAACCACATTTCCAAAGGCTGGGCCTAATATGGTGTATAATAGGTCATACAATACGTTTTGAGATGATTCATATGTTGATGATGTAAAGAATATTTGCTGGTCTATGGTGTGTAATGAGGAGCAACCAGATACCACGCTTGACGCATTTATGAAGCTACTTATTCCAGTTACTAATAAACATGCACCCATTAAGAAAATGACTGTAAAAACTGCTGAATCCCCTTACATTGATGAGGAATTTAAAAATTGTATGGTTGAGAGGGATGAGGCAAAAGGCATGGCAATTACGTCTGAAATCATGTGACGAAACTAAATAATAAGAAAAAGAAACTACACTATGAAACAAAGATACATCATATAAAGAATGATAGTAAAAAGCTTTGGGGCACCTGAAATTACATTTAATTCAAATTCATTGAATCAAATGGCTTATTCATCACAAAGCCCACTGATATTGCAAACTACTTTAATGACTTTTTCATTGGCAAGATAAGCAAACTTAAGGATGACATGCCAGCAACAAACACTTACACTACACATCCAAGTATATCAGACCAAACTATGAAAGACAAGAATTGTACTTTTGAATTCTGTAAAGTCAGTGTGGAAGAGGTGAAAAGATTATTGTTGTCTATCAACAATGACAAGCCACCGGGGTCTGACAATCTGGATAGAAAATTACTGAGGATAATAACAGACAATATTACCACTCCTATTTGCCACATCTTCAATTTAAGCCTACTAGAGAGCATGTGCCCTCAGGCCTGGAAGGAAGCTAAAGTCATTCTGCTACCCAAGAATAGTAATGCCCCCTTCACTGGCTCAAATAGCCGACCAATCAGCCTGTTACCAATCCTTAGTAAACTTCTGGAGAAAATTGTGTTTAACCGGATACAATGGTATTTCACAGGAAACAAATTGGCACAGAATTTCAGCATGCTTATAGGGAAGGACATTAAACAAGCACAGCACAGCAATTACACAAATGACTGATGATTGTCTGAGAGAAAATTATGATAAAATGGTTGCGGGGGCTGTCTTGTTAGACTTCAGTGCAGCTTTTGACATTATTGATCATAGTCTGCTGCTGGAAAAATGTATGTGAATAAAGATTTACTTGTCTAACAGAGCACAGAGGGTGTTCTTTAATGGAAGCCTCTCAAATATAATCCAGTTAGAATCAGGAATTCCCCAGGGTAGCTGTTTAGGCCCCTTGCTTTTTCAATTTTTAATAAAGAGATGCCACTGACTTTGAGTAAAGCCAGAGTGTCTATGTATGCGGATGACTCAAAAAAATAATGTAATTGTATAAACTGCCAAAGCAACAGCTGCCAAAGCAACAGCTAATGGAGATCCATAATAAATACAAAATACAAAAATACTCCCTCACTCTACCATACCACACAGTGAGCCAGCCAGGCCCATTCACTCTTGTAGTTTATGCCAGCATCGTTGTCAGCATGTGTGACGGGATAGTTAAAAACCTGCATTAGCTAAATCTAGGGTGCCATTCAGCTTTCTCTCAGTAGAATCCTGAACGTTGGAGTCTGCCAATGCAAAGCAGTAACTCACTCAAAATGACTAATGTGGCACAGCAGGCATATGCCCCTGCTGCCCAGCCTTGTTTTGGGCCCTCGTGACATGATGCAAAATACACTTTCACAAGGCAAACCTGACACTTCACAAGATCGGGTTTTTCAGAAACCCCATGCGTGGAGAATTGAACATAATGCCCATTTTAACACTGCTGGGGGATAAAAAGCCCAATGGCTCATGAGAATATCTGATTCTGTAGTGCTAGCTAGCTGGCTGGGTAGGAGAGGTACAACTGACCTCAGTCTTTGGCATGCTGCTGTGCCACTCCAGTTCCTCAAGAGATTAGCCAAGACATCGGACCCAGTGACAGATAAGATTGGATAGAATTGGTCCAACCATACTGAGTTTTCCAGTTGGGGGCATAACAGTTTTGCGCAGTGTTATCAACAATTTTTTTCAGGTAGGGTAGTCGTCTTGAAGAATTCCCTCTTTCTTCGCCCTGTGGAAGGGTTGTCAGGATAGGAGGAGGTAGGTTGGGTCACTGGGATCTCTGTCACTAGTGTGGATATGAATATGAGGTCATGCTAAGTCGCTAGCTAACTCTGCGGCCCCTGCTCTGGGCTGAGCTGCGGCTCCCTAGCGCACATCTGTGTGGTTGCGTTCAGGACCAGGCCAGCCAGCCGGCCAGGCCAGAGGCAGCCAACTGCTCTCTGTCATTACTTCCCTAATGGAGGGATCCATTTCCCTCTGACCTCATCCCTCCGCCTTTTACTCCACATCCATCCATCCATCCCTCCATTCAGCAATGATCCCTCTCTCTATTTTTCTCAACCCCCTCTCTCTCTCTCCTCTCCCTCTCTCCCTCTCTCACTCTATTAAATGTATCTCCCCCGCAATCTACATTCTCTCTCTTTTTCTTATTAGCTCACTCTCTCCCATAGATCTCAGGCTCTGTGGCATGGCAGAACAAGTACTCAATATTTTCACTTCAATAAAGCTGATACTCACTGAAGAAATAGACATTGTCCACTGAGAAATTTTTCCACTGATCAATACATTCAGTTTTGCTTGAGGCTATGTCTCTGTAGCAGTCAACCAAAATAATTTATGTATGAAAATAGCAGGGAAGTGGAGAACTAGTTTTCTGAGGGACTCTACACCTTTGTTTGTGACTGAGTAAACAGGCTGTTGTCATGCTGACTGCAAGGAAGGCTTGTGGTTAAAAGGCCTGGAGCCTTGGAGTGGCATTTCAAGTTCTCTTTTCTTTTGATTCTGCCGCAGCAGAAAGAGGACGAGAGAGTGCGAGCAGAGACCCACACAGCCATCAACGCGCCATCTTATAGCGGTGTCTCCCAAGATGTGATGGATAGAATCAATAAAGCCTTGCTCTACCCCATCTTTATCATTAGTCCGCCTGAGCCGTTTGAAGAAGCAGCGTTTGAAAAGCAGGCTGTGCCTGAGTCTCAAATGGCATCCTATTCCCTAGGGCCCATAGGGCTCTGGTCAAAAGTAGTGCATTATATAAGGAATAGGGTGCCCTTTGGCACGTACCCTCTCACTATTTATAGGCCCAGCAGGGCTGGAGGGATCTTTCACTAAGCTCATCTCATCTGGTCTGGTCTCAACTCATCTCCAGCTCTGAGACGAGAGAGAACCTCGATGAGATGCAGAGTGAGGGATTAGCCTTTTATCACACATCTCCATGTATAATAACTCTGGTCGCTCCACAGCTCCGATTCATCATTCCTATTGGTTAGACACAGCTCTCTCTTCGACCAGTCCACACAGGACTGGCTATGGCCAAGGCTCAGTCCGCCCCAGTGATCGATGGCTCTGGGCTGGGACAGAGAGGGAAAGAGTGAAAAAGAGGTATAGAAAAACAATAAGGGAGAGGGGGAGGGGGAAAGAAAGACAGAGGGGAAAAGAGAGAAGAGAATGAGGGATAGAAGGGAAATAGAAAGAGGGGGATTCTGAGAGGCAACAGTGCGGAAGAGGAGGGTTGTCAGAGAGAGAGGGAGCAAGAGACTAACCTTGCGGTGGGCCATGGGGGATGA
The DNA here is from genome assembly GCF_036934945.1 of Oncorhynchus masou masou. Taxonomy (NCBI): domain Eukaryota; kingdom Metazoa; phylum Chordata; class Actinopteri; order Salmoniformes; family Salmonidae; genus Oncorhynchus; species Oncorhynchus masou. Next base: position 22,340,446 of record NC_088236.1, on the reverse strand, counting down.
TTCTGAGTGCATTTCAGTGATGCAATTGTTGGACCACTCTGGGAGAAGAAAAAAGGGAAATTAAAAAAGTGCTGGAGCAAACATTTGGTCGTCTGGCAACAGGGGTTACAAGCAGCGGTTGTACAGAGTTATGAGGAACGGTGGCGCATGATGTTTAGCCCCAGATATGGTTTCAGAATTGTGTGGGGGCGGAGAGGGGCACAGAGGGGTCCACCTGTCCTGAGATGTCAGTGTCTGTGAGGGGTGACAGCCAGGGGCCACTAGAGTCTCTGCAGACTATGGCCCCTGGGGGCCTCTAGGGTCTGGGTCTGGGGGTTAGTGGAGGTGTGTTATTTGGGGTGTCCAGCCAACCAGAAGAAGCATTCAAGCAGCATATAAGGAAAATAGTAGCTCATTACATGTTACTAAACCATGTGGCTTAGATTAGAGGGTTGGTGTTTGGGAGGGTTTTGAGAGGGATAAAGAGAGGGGGAGGGAGGGAAAGAGAAAGAGAGGAATAGGAGGGAAGAGGGGAATAGAAGGGTAGAGGGTAAACAGGGTTAGAGTGAAGGAGAGAGGGATGGAGGGAGAGAGAGGGTTGTAATAGAATCCTAATTTATTCCCAGAGGGGAGTCTGGTCATTGGCTGTGAAACCATGGGCTGTGAAACCCTGGGCTGTGGCTGGGACTGGGGCCTACCCATGACACCTGTTGTTGGGCTGAGCAACACAGCATCCCTCAGTGTGTGTGTGTGTGTGTGTCTGTGTGTGTGTGTGAGTCTGTCTGTCTGTCTGTCTGTCTGTCTGTCTGTCTGTCTGTCTGTCTGTCTCTCTCGCTCTGTCTATCTCTCTGTAATCCACACTTACTAATCTTCTCCCCTGAAGTCCCCTGCTTTCCCCCCTGAATTCCCCTGTTTTCCCCCTGAAGTTTCCTGCTTAAGTCCCCTGCTTTCCCCCTGAAGTCCCCTGCTGAAGTCCCCTGCTATCCCCCCTGAAGACCCCTGCTGAAGTCCCTTGCTTTCCCCCTGCTTTCCCCTGCTGAAGTCCCCTGCTTTCCCCCTGAAGTCCCCTGCTGAAGTCCCCTGCTTTCCCCCCTGAAGTCCCCTGCTGAAGTCTCCTGCTTTCCCCCCGAAGTCCCCTGCTGAAGTCCCCTGCTTTCCCCCCTGAAGTCCCCTACTTTCCCCCCTGAAGTACCCTGCTTTCCCCCCTGAAGTCCCCTGCTTTTCCCCCTGAAATCCCCTGCTTTTCCCCCTGAAGTCCCCTGCTGAAGTCCACTGCTTTTCCCCCTGAAGTACCCTGCTGAAGTCCCCTGCTTTCCCCCCTGAAGTCCCCTGCTTTTCCCCCTGAAATCCCCTGCTTTTCCCCCTGAAGTACCCTGCTGAAGTCCACTGCTTTTCCCCCTGAAGTCCCCTGCTTTTCCCCCTGAAGTCCCCTGCTTTTCCCCCTGAAATCCCATGCTTTCCCCCTGAAGTCCCCTGCTTTCCCCCCTGAAGTCCCCTGTTTTCCCCGTGAAGTCCCCTGTTTTCCCCCTGAAGTCCCCTGTTTTCCCCCTGAAGTCTCATGCTTTCCCCCTGAAGTCCCCTACTTTTCCCCCTGAAGTCCCCTGCTTTCCCCCCTGAAGTCCCCTGCTTTTCCCCCTGAAGTCCCCTGCTTTTCCCCCTGAAGTCCCCTGCTTTTCCCCCTGAAGTCCCCTGCTGAAGTCCACTGCTTTTCCCCCTGAAGTCCCCTGCTTTTCCCCCTGAAGTCGCTTGCTTTTCCCCCTGAAATCCCCTGCTTTTCCCCCTGAAGTCCCCTGTCCCCTTTTCCCCCTGAAGTCCCCTGCTTTCCCCCTGAAGTCCCCTGCTTTTCCCCCTGAAATCCCCTGCTTTTCCCCCTGAAGTCCCCTGCTTTTCCCCCTGAAGTCCCATGCTTTACCCCCTGAAGTCCCCTCCTTTCCCCCTGAAGTCCCCTGCTTTCCCCCTGAATTCCCCTGCTTTTCCCCCGAAGTCCACTGCTTTCCCCCTGAAATCCCATGCTTTTCCCCCTGAAGTCCCATGATTTACCCCCCTGAAGTCCTCTGGTTTTTCAGCATGTCTTACACTGTGCTCTGTCTGTCAGTAGACTTATTCTAGTTCATTTGTGTAACATGTTCACTCTGGCAGCGCCAAGCTAAATCCTGATTGAATGACAGTTTTATGCCCTCTAAACCTGTCACACTGGGTGCAACTCAACCTGCTCTGGCTAAATGCTGCCCATAGGCTCTGATCTAGAATGAGCTTTACCTACTCCAATCCTAGGCCTAAGAATTTGTAGTAACAGGCTGAATTCCTACCATGTAGAGGTTCAAATACCATTCCAACATACAGTACAGGACAAGCATGTGTGCAGCACATCTGGTATGTATGCTCACTGTAATCAGTGTGGGAGCTCGGCTGTGGTTGGAGGATAGAACCTCTTATTTGGGTTGACATCTGAGGAAGTGATTTCAGCTGTCTCTTTGTCCCCTCCTGTTCTGCTAGCACTCTCCAGACAGCAGCCTCTGTCCCTGCCCAACACATTACAGCCCTGTTAAACAAGATGGCCCCAGGCCACAACACAACACAACATGGCATGGTCTCATCTAGGCCAGAACAAACCACAACTTGATGGGATGGTTTGACTCATACAGACATGATCTACTCAGTCGGAATATGATGAAACTCACACCGAAAAGTTTATGATTCTTGTCACGATTCTTGGCAAAGTTATGCAGGAAACGTTAGAAGTTGTCTCTAACTTTTGGCAGCGGACTGCCTGGGTGGATAGAACCCCCTTCATCCCTCCATCCCTCTGCCTGGCCGAGGTCAGTCTCTGAAGCCGACTCAACACTCTGTGTGTGTGTGTGATAGGAGAGGCCTGCTGCTCGCCTGGCCAGCCAACCCCAGAGAGACCTGCCGGGGCCAGGGCAGAGCCCCACCCTGCTCCCATGACACCTGCTGCAGCTTTCAGCCTGTAAAGTGTCAAAATCCTCACAGCAGACTCTGACCTAGCAGGTTATCCCCTGTAATGCACCAAGTTAGGACGTTATGAATGTCTATATCTCATGTCTCAGAGCTTTTGTGTTTTTGGTGGCCAGGAACTGAAAGATAATTATGTATGAATGTAAAAAATCAGGACAAGTGCTGCCATTGGGGAAAAATGTCATGAATAATATTGGTTTACTTTATCTGTGTGATACATCTACAGAAGCTCTTCCTGCCACAGTGAATAATATATTCTCCTCTTGATGAGTCCTGTCAGTGGATCCAAAGTAAATATCTGTCAGTCTTCGATTTCACCCTCGGCTGACTGGGCTGTCAGAGTGCATTCGAGAGTTATGGATTATTTAATACATTTTTTTTAACCTTTTCCAGAAGAGCAATAAAAATTGAGAGTTTGTTTTGATCCTCTGAGCTGTCACATACCTTTAGTGTCACAGTGACAATCATCAGATGCCTTACTGCACGCACCTAATTGACGTCATAATTTCACGCCCAATTTTTCAGTTTTTGATTTGTTAAAAAAGTTTGAAATATCCAATAAATGTCTTTCCACTTCATGATTGTGTCCCACTTGTTGTTGATTCTTCACAAAAAATACAGTTTTATATCTTTATGTTTGAAGCCTGAAATGTGGCAAAAGGTCGCAAAGTTCAAGGGGGCCGAATATTTTCGCAAGGCACTGTACATGGCTCATGTAACGTTCTGGGTGCCGTGAGTGGGAAGTCAGGCGCAGGAGAGTTCAATATAGTGCTCTTTTAATGCACACACAGTGAACAACGGCCATCCCATGAAACACTGGGTGCTCAAAACAAATGCCCCAGACACGGGGGACGAAAACTGTCCAGCAAACTCCACGAACATAAACCAACACATTTGTCTACACCAAACACAAAGGTTACAATAATTAATCCCGCACAAAGAAACGGGCAGGCCGGCTGACTAATAAAGCCCAACTTATTACAACAAGCTCAAAACAGGTGTAACCAATAAACACATAAGGAGGGGGAGGAAAGAATCAGTGGCAGCTAGTAGGCCGGCGACGACGACCGCCGAGCTCCACCCGAACGGGAAGGGGAGCCACCTTCGGTCGGAGTCGTGACAGCTCAAGCCTGGCCTGTGGAGACAAGAGCGGCCTTTTTCTGCTCTTGTGAGCAGGAACATGGGAATGTTTCTGGCATGCGTCTCAGAAAGCTGGACTGCTGGTGATGTGAGTGATGTCAAGACAGCCTGACATCACTCACTCCTGTCAATCTCCCGTCAGTCTGACTAGTGTTAAAAGGCCTTCATTATGTCCACACTTTAGTCTGTGGGCTATTCTGAGGGGATATTCCTAGGGAGTTGTGGATTTCACATCCACAAATGCACACACACACAAGTTGACATTGGCATAATGTTGAATTCGGCCAAAGCCGAAAGAAAGCTCTGGGTAAAACTGTGAATGAAGTGTGGAGAGATCTGGTTCCAACCCCTTCGCAGCACTCCAGTGTTGTGCAAGACACAGACTTAGGCAGCAAGGTATTCTAAGCATGAGTTGAATGTACATGTATATATTTTGGGGGGGAGAATACAGTATATAAATAGCTTATTACTGACTAAAGTAGAACAACATGTTTGAAAAAATATGTGACACTACAACATTACAACATACACAGTTTGGCTTTGGAAAGGCTGGTCCAACTTTGTTGTGATGAGCAGGACTGTGATTACGAAACAGCAGGAAAGAGTGCCAATTATTTTACAAGGAAACCAAAATATGGCTGAGCAGTTGAAGATAAGATTCACCATGGTCTGTTGTCATGCATGCAGTCAGACCAAAGGGCTGTGGCTATTTGAAGCTGCCTTTCTTTGTGTGTTCTGCTCGAGTGAAAGGGAGCCAGTAAACTCCAGTAACCCACAGAAGACAAGACTGAGTTACTCTCAGTGTGCTTTGTTCAAACATTTCTCTCTTTCCTCTCTCTTCTTGTCTTGTCACATTGAGATAAAATCGGACTGGCTGGTCCCACCCATCCCCATTTGAACTTGGCCCAGGTTGTCATTTGTCTAAGGGGGCAACCTGGTCTCATAGACTAGATGTAATATAGTAAATGAAGATCGGGGACAGTCAAATTAGTATGATATGTTACATTTGGTATGGTTACTTAAGACAGAAACTTACTTAAGGCAAAAATGAAAGAAGGGTGGTTGGCCCGGGTGGATGGGTTTGCGTTTTATTAATGCGCACTTCTAGCAACCCAAAGGTTGCGTGTTCGGATCTCATCATGGACAATTTGAGTATTTGAGCTAATTATCACCTTTGCAACTACTTACTTACTGTACTCTGTGTGCTACTTCTATGCTTCCCACTCTTAAGTTTCGTTTTTGCGTCTTTTACTTTCGGTTTTGTACACTAGCTTCAAACATCTGAAAATACAATATTTTTGGTTCACAGCGGTTTAGATGTTACAATGCTTCTCTACACTATACTTTCTTGTTTTGTCACATAAACTGAAATTAGGCAAACAATTAGAATTTTAGCAACCAGGAAATGGCGGAGCGATTTCTGCATAGTGCTTCTTTAACCTAAATCCTTACCTTAACCCTAAACCTAACCTTAAGCCATAACCCCAACCCCTAGCCTAGCCAACATTAGCCACCTAGCCAACGTTAGTGTCACATAGCTAACATTAGCCATAACAAATTGACGATATGTTAACATGATATGTTATGTATTGCAAATTGCTACGACTTGTTCTACGAATTGCAATTCGTAACATATCATATGAATTATAATTCATAACATATCACATGAATTGTCATTCGCAACATATCATACAAATTGTCGTTAGTAACATATCATACAAAATGAATGATGGACATCCACAAATTAATGCATACCATACCAAATGTAACATATCATACCAATTTGAGTGTCCCGGATTTTTGTTTACTATGTTACATCTACCCTTGAGTCCAGGTTGGAGGGGGTGACAGGTCTTGTTGTAATTTGACTTCTAATCCTCTGGACAAACCCCATGACGTGTCTCAATCCAAAGCACCTTGGCCTTGTCCTTTAACGTGTTTGAGAGACAAATGGTGGAGAGCAGTTGGCTTTTATGGGAGGGTTATGGCTACAGCTGGTTATGCATTAGTGCCATCTATTGGTCAGTGAAAAAACACTGAGCTGTCTTTAGTGTTACGGAGGGAACTTTCCCCTGAACGTTCCACAGACTGACTGCATTGCCAATCTGTTTGCTCAAAATGTATACAGAGTTGTTATGTTCTGTCAATTCAAACTGCTGATCAGTTCTCATTGTAGGAAAAGTTAACAATGAAGTGAATAACGGACACATTCTGAAACCTGCTGTATAACCACAGCTCCACTGTATCTGAGAGACATTTTGTGTTCGTGAGTGTTTTTCTTTTTTCTAAGCAGACACCTGTCCAGCTAATGTTTAGTGAGGCCTAAAATCATAAAGTGATTCAATGTTAGGTAGTCTATTGTGCCCATGTATAAAGTGCTTAAATGTCTTTGTTTTTTAATTACATGTATCAAACATCAAATAATGGCAGCAGCTGGCTTATAGGTAGTGTGTACAGTGCAATAACTTATAAACATTGAATAATTACAAAAGCAACAACACAATAGGGATACAAAAAGAGTATTAGTTTTTATGGCGCATTGTCAAATAGCAGGCTAAATGTAAGAACCGCGGGCAGAGCAGCGAGATAAAGACTTTAAAGGAGTATGTTGATACACTGTATCCGCCAATGAACAATCCACCTGCCGCCATCTCTCAGCGCTGCCATTTACAACCCAGAATCTCTTCCTGTGGTGCGCAAATTGACATGTCATCGCTTGACTATATTGATCAAACCTCAGGTGCACCAGTGGACACCTTGTCCCTTTTTTTCATAAACCTCAAATACTTTAAACTCTGCCAGCCAGTGACGTGACTCTCTCCACCACCGCAGGGCTCAAAGTAAGTAAACAAGTTCTGAAAGCCTGCAATCGGTTGCCTTTAGAAAACACCACAAAACAACCTTTAACTGTAGCCTTTAGCTTTCAGGGCCATACAAACAGGAGTTAATGTTATCCTGCAGGACCAGCCCCAGTACCCATACTCCTCCATGCTTTAGTGTCGTCTGCTGACAGCTCCTGTTAAGGCTCTATTGTGTTAACATGGACTCAGAGGACATGGGCTAGTCATTTCAAAGCACAAAGAATGGAGCATGGTGTGTACACTCCTCCTCTTCTCCACCTGCTTCTCTCCTCTTCTCCATGCTCTCCTCCTCACAGCTGATTTCCTCTTACCAGAAGGCATGGCTCTCTCCCTCTCCTTTTTCTTCTCTCAATCATATCTGGGTAATGAACGTCAATCCCCAGGCATCTCCTGTGTGGTTTTGCAGGGAAGGGGACAGGAGAGGAGTTTGGGTAGAGATCACTGGAACCTCTAAAGACAGGTGCAGGCCTAGATATGATTGTTAAAAATTGGCGATGACAGATTAATTGCTCTCAGCCAGATTTATGTAGTTAGATGTTTTCCTTTTAGTCACTCAAAACCCCTTTCCTTACTCTTGCATCTTGTCATTTTACAGTTTGAAGTGCAACAGGCAGAGAGATGTCCAAGTGATCTCAAAAGTAAACAGATATTTACAGTAGGAAACAAATGGAAAAATAATTTCACTCTAATAATTTGAGGTTTCAGATACTAACTGATACTAATTACTCACTAAATCATAAACCATTTCGTTTCTTGTAATCTATAATTAGGGCCTTTGTTCAGTCCGCATCAAGGGCAGTATTGCAAAAGATCCGAGTCAAAATTGAAAGGTAATTTCCAATTGAGCCGACATTTGCTGCATTTACAGTGAATGCATTCTCCGCGGGAACATTAATCGAGCTATAGTGTCGGCGATTCGGATTGAGTCCAGCCCTTAATATTATTTTTCAAGCTAAATGTGTATGCTTCCTTTTCATTTTCACGCTTGGATCACTTTAGACGAATGGGTAAAATTACTTTATGTTCACCAAATGTTTCTATTTCTGAGGATATTATGTAAGAGCAAGCAATGTTTATTTCCATATTTAAAAAAATCCAGAGGTCACCAAGGTTACAGACAAAGGGCTCTATGGGAGTGGAAGCCTGGTGTGCCAGGGATGACAGACGCTACTAGCTGATTGGCCGGTTCCTGCTCGGATGGGATTCGCTGTCAACAGGTCCCAATTAGCCAAATCAGAATAGGAGGAAGTGGTACAGAAAGGATACTTTGTTATAGTGCCACTGTTCTGTTTGTGAAGCTGGTGCAAAAACTAAGCACAATCACTCCTTCTTTATATCCTCTCCCATTGACCCGTTCCAGACTCTATGGGGGTGAATTAACATGGGCTTTGTTCTTGTTGTGGTGTTGCTTTGTTGATTCCCCGTCTCAAATGAACCTATGGGACAATTGTTGTGGCCCTTAATGTTACCGATGATATAAATATTGCCTGTTATTGCTGCCTCTGTGAATCTGAATAGGATTCAATGGGCCAACCTGTTTCCTGACATAAATACATCATCAAGAGGACATTGTGATAACAGACAAACACAGGCACAAATTCAAACCATACGTCTGGGGTTCATTGGAAATAATAGACCTTTAAAAAAGTTGTTAATGTGAAAATAGTGGAATAGAAACAGCAGACAAGCTTTGTGTCCTAGCGGAGGATGTTGAGTCATTCTAGGAACAAAAATACCAGACCCACATACATCACAGTAGTCAGTCTGTGAAACAGAGTCTGTGAGTATTGTGCAAAGCAGAGGGGAACACTACAAAGCAGCTAACTTTTATAAACAGCCAGAAATAACTATTGAGTTTCCGGTTTCATTTGTTGAGTCAAGTAGACCATATCCATTTCAAGCTTATCTTTCAATTTTTTTTTATATATTTTCGAATAACCCTCTGATCTAATCAACACTTTTGTGTGGTGCTTTGTAAACAAACAGGGAATAGTTCGACGACTGGAAAGTGGGCAATAAAATGTCAAATATTTTCCAAATCAGAACTGAGTTCATTTGCACAGCTGACTGTGGTACCAGCCTGCGTTAACTCTCAGATTATATTTAACATTTGGGGTGTTGAATCCTTATAGTAAATTCCATATCATAAAAGAGATGGACAGTACAACATAAATCATTTAGCATCATGAATTATATTCCTCCTACAGACTATGGTGTAATGTTAACCTTTTTCACAACATGGACTGACTGTCTTGCCAGGGCAGGGGTCAATGAGTGATTTGGCTTCGACCTCTGACCTGAGGAAGTAATTTAGGTGGCAAGTCACGGAATGCCAGATTCATTTAGGCTGTTGGTCAGGTATCAGTGAAGGCTTCAAATACCTGTAGTGGCATCTCTCTCTCTCTCTCTCTCTCTCTCTCTCTCTCTCTCTCTCTCTCTCTCTCTCTCTCTCTCTCTCTCTCTCTCTCTCTCTCTCTCTCTCTCTGTATATATACAGTGTTGTAATGATGTGCAAATAGTTCAAGTACAAAATTGAAAATAAATAAACATAAATATGGGTTGTAATTGCAATGGTGTTTGTTCTTCAGTGGTTGCCCTTTCCTTGTGGCAACAAGTCACAAATCTTGATGATGTGATGGCACACTGTGGTATTTCATCCAATAGATATGGTAGTTTATTAAAAATGAGTTTGTTTTAAAACAAATTGTGGGTCAGTGGTCAGGTATTCTGCCACTGTGTACTCTCTGTTTAGGGCCAAATAGCATTCTAGTTCTGTTAATTCTTTCCAATGTATCAAGTAATTATCTTTTAGTTTTCTCATGATTTGCTTCACAAACACAAACAGAGCCCCAGGACCAGCATGCTTAGGGGACTCTTCTCCAGGTTCATCTCTCTGTAAATGATGGCTTTGTCGACTTTACTGTTATTTTTGTTTGCATAGAAGGCCCTTCTTTTCTTTTTTTTTTACCCCTTTTTCTCCCCAATTTCGTGGTATCCAATTGTTGTAGTAGCTACTATCTTGTCTCATTGCTACAACTCCCGTATGGGCTCGGGAGAGACGAAGGTTGAAAGTCATGTGTCCTCCGATACACAACCCAACCAGCCGTACTGCTTCTTAACACAGCGCGCATCCAACCCGGAAGCCAGCCGCACCAATGTGTCGGAGGAAACACAGTGTACCTGGCAACCTTGGTTACCCGGACGACGCTAGGCCAATTGTGCGTCGCCCCACGGACCTCCCGGTCGCGGCTGGTTACGACAGAGTCTCTGATGGCACAGCTGGCGCTGCAGTACAGCGCTCTTAACCCCTGCGCCACCCGGGAGGCCCAGAAGGCCCTTCTTGACTTGTCTCTCAGATCGTTCACAGCTTTGTGGTAGTTACCTGTGGCGGTGATCTTTAGGCTGAGGTGTGTATAGTTTTTTGTGTGCTCTCGGGAAACGGTGTCTAAATATAATTATTAATTGTGGTCCTGGCAACTGGCCCTTTTTTGGAACACTTTTTTGGAACACTATTATAACACTATTATTAAAGAGTAGACATTTGCCTTTTAGATTCTAGTAGGGTGAGGCCGGGCTCTGCAGACAGTTCTAGTACCCTCTCCAATTCAGTGATATACATACATACATACATACATACATACTTATATATAAATAGGGGGGGGCTTAAGCTTCATCCCTGTCTCACTCAATGGCTCTGTGGAAAGATATGTGTGTGTTTTTTGCCCATTTTTAAATGCACACTTGTTGTTAGTGTACATGGATTTCTTAATGTTGTATGTTTTTCCCCAACAACACTTGCCATCAATTGGGGTGGTTGTTGTCCTTGATGATCTTTATGGCCTTCCTGTGACATTGGGTGGTGTAGGTGTCTTGGAGGGCAGGTAGTTTGCCCCCGGTGATGTGTTGTGCAGACCTCACTACCCTCTGGAGAGCCTTACAGTTTTGGGCGGAGCAGTTGCCGTACCAGTGCTTTCGGTGACAAGCCAAATTTCTTCAGCCTACTGAGGTTGAAGAGGCGTTGCTGTGCCTACCACTGTAGTGTCGTCCGCAAACTTGATGATTGAGTTGGAGGCGTGCATGGCCACGCAGTCGTGGGTGAACAGGGAGTACAGGAGAGGGCTCAGAACGCACCCTTGTGGGGCCCCAGTGTTGAGGATCAGCGGGGTGGAGATGTTGTTACAACTCGTTTTTCAACCCCTCCACAAATTTCTTGTTAACAAACTATAGTTTTGGCAAGTCGGTTAGGACATCTACTTTGTGCATGACGCAAGTCATTTTTCCAAAAATAGTTTACAGACAGATTATTTCACTTATAATTCATTGTATCACAATTTCAGTGGGTCAGACGTTTACATACACTAAGTTGACTGTGCCTTTAAAGAGGTTGGAAAATTCCCAAAAATTATGTCATGGCTTTAGAAGCTTCTGATAGGCTAATTGACATCATTTGGGTGAATTGGAGGTGTACCTGTGAATGTATTTCAAAGCCTACCTTCAAATTCAGTGCCTCTTTACTTGACATCATGGGAAAATCAAAAGAAATCAGTCAAGACCTCAGAAAAATGTTGTAGACCTCCAGAAGTCTGATTTATCCTTGGGAGCAATTTCCAAATGTCTAAAGGTACCACGTTCATCTGTACAAACAATAGAACGCAAGTATAAACACCATGGGACCACGCAGCCGTCATACCGCTCGGGAAGGAGACGCATTCTGTCTCCTAGAGATGAACGTACATTGGTGTGAAAAGTGCAAATCAATCCCAAAACAACAGTAAAGGACCTTAATAAGATGCTGGAGGAAACAGGTACAAAAGTATCTATATCCACAGTAAAACGGGTCCTATATAGATATAACCTGAAAGGCCGCTCAGCAAGGAAGAAGCCACTGCTCCAGACTACGGTTTGCAAATGCACATGGGGAGAAAGATGGTACTTTTTGGAGAAATGTCCTCTGGTCTGATGAAACAAAAATAGAACTGTTTGACCATAATGACCATCGTTATGTTTGGAGAAAAATGGGGGAGGCTTGCAAGCCAAAAAACACAATCCCAACCGTGAAGCACGGGGGTGGCAGCATTATGTTGTGGGGGTGCTTTGTTGCAGGAGGGACTGGTGCACTTCACAAAATAAATGGCTTCATGAGGAAGGAAAATTGTAGATATATTGAAGTAACATCTCAAGACATCAGTCAGGAAGTTAAAGCTTGGTTGCAAATGGGTCTTCCAGAATGACAATGACCCCAAGCATACTTCCAAAATTGTGGCAAAATGGCTTAAGGACAACAAAGTCAAGGTATTGGAGTGGCCATCACAAAGCCCTGACCTCAATCCTATAGAACATTTGTGGGCAGAACTGAAAAAGTGTGCGCGAGCAAGGAGGCCTACCAACCTGACTCAGTTGCACCAGCTCTGTCAGGAGGAATGGGCCAAAATTCACCCAACCTATTGTGGGAAGGTGGTGGAAGGCTTCCCGGAACGTTTGACCCAAGTTAAACAATTTAAAGGCAATGCTACCAAATACTAATTGAGTGCATATAAACTTCTGACACACTGGGAATGTGATGAAAGAAATAAAAGCTGAAATGTATCATTCTCTACACTATTATTCTGACATTTCACATTCTTAAAATAAGCTGGTGATCCTAACTGACCTAAGACAGGACAGTTTTACTAAGATTAAATGTCATGAATTGGGAAAAACTGAGTTGAAATGTATTTGGCTAAGGTGTATGTAAACTTCTGAATTCAACTGTATATTAAATATCTCGCCCTCTCCCCCTCTCTCTCTCTGTTACTCTCCTGCCCCCTCTCTCTTTCACTCTCACTCTCTCCCCTCCTTTCTCTCCCTCTCTCACCCCCTTATCTCAGTCTTAAATGTAAATGTTAAAGTGAAAAGTCCTCACAGGATAACGGACCACTTGTGCTCAAAGACACAGTAAAATTATCTCTAGAATGAAATGATAACCCCTTTGCTGGATCACAGTGAAACGATCAAAAATAGTTTTAGTAGTATTTATATTATTAGTTATACTAACACATAGTATCTATAGAAATATATCTCTTCCAAAAATTACAGATATTATAAATGTTGTATCTTTATTTGCGAGACTTTAATATCTTTGGGTCACACCCAAACCCAAAGCCTTTGATGGGGTAAATTATTTTAGGCCTGTCTGGCCTTTTAGAAGGTTCCCACTAATATTATTGTAGAGCTCCTATTTGGAGCATGTTATGAATGGCCAGGGGAGCAGACTGATGCCAGCCTCCCATAGCGTGGTCCTGGAGTCCTGGAGTTGAGTCCCAAATGTAGTGCACTATGTAGGGAATAGGGTTCCATTTGGGATGCAGGCCTGGAGTACTAGCTCCGAGTCCTCTGTCACAATCACAGACACTTCCATCACTCTACTGCCCTCACCCTGTCTGATGTCTGATGTATGATGGGGGTTCTACTGTTTGATCTGAAGAGAAAGAATTTCAGTGTGTGAATCAGACAGAGAGCTAAAGAGAAAGCCACTCAATAGAGTAATGTGTATTTTATTGGTCTTGGGGTAAATTTAGCGACTGACCAGTGTGAAGGTAGCAATATTTTCCCTCTCATATCTGTGAGATCTAGAACCTAAAAGGGTTCTTTGGCTGTCCCTATCGGAGAAACCTTTGAAAAACCATTTTTGGTTCTGGGTAGAACATATTTGGTTCAAAATATAAACCTTTTGGGTGCCATGTGGAACTCTTTCCACAGAGGGTTCTACATGGATTCCAAAAGGGTTCTACCTGGAACCAAAACTGATTATCCTATGGGGACACCTGAAGAACCCTTCTGGAACATTTGTTTCTCAGAGTGTAAGGTCAGAATCTTTGTATTATGAGAAGTTAGTTGAGGACACAATGGAGGTGGTTGACTGACAGAATGTATTGGATCATTAACAGTTGTCTCCTGCTGCTCCAGAAGGAGACAACATTACATACAGAAAATAATATCCAGAATAAAAACACAAGAAAGCTTGGGGGCTTATTTTCATTGTGGTCATTTTGCAGCGAGATGACAGACTGACACTTCGCATTCATTCAATGCAATTAAAAACAACAACAATAGCAATTCTTAACAAATTAGTTGAGGTAGACTCTCTCTTCTCACAGCCATTAGTTTAGCTATGTGAGGAGAAGACTAGTTGGGGTGGCAACCATATTTAGGGCCAGTCTGGCCGGGCCAGACAGACTCTCTCCTGCACTACCCCTCAGACCTGGGGCCGTATTTATCAAAGCATCTCAGAGTAGGACTGTTCATCTAGGATCAGTTTAGCCTTTTAGGTCATAATGAATAAGATTACAGTGGTGGATACGGCCCCTGGCCTGCATTTCCGAGGCTCTTGCTGGTGTTTTCCTCAGCAGGTCTGAGTGACAGTTATAGGTGGCTGTTCTCTGTGGCCCCCGGAGGCCCCGTCCCTGCTCCCTCTGTTCCCATGCCCATTAATCACCAGCTCTGTGGGGGCCAATCACATGCCGCACTGCACCACTGGGGCCCCTGTCATGCCCACTTCCTGTGTCTACACAGGACCCAACCGGGTCGACCGTGGACACTGCCATAGAAAAAGACTCTGGGACAACAGAATGAAGTGTACGAAGGGTCAGTGCCATAAAGATTTTTTCCAACTTTTTCCAAAACATTAAGCCCAAGGCTCTTTTGTTATGAGCATAACACAGCTAGTGTTACACAACCAAAGAGAAACATTTAAGGGCCCTCTGAGATCTGCCTTAAACTAGCATTCTGAGAAAGCTACAGGGATATACGTGATTTTATATGGAATGTTAAGAGAGACTACTCTATCTCCGCTAAAAAAACTGGGTTTCAGTGATAAACCTGGGACTACTCAGTCAGACACTTGGTCATCTCTTGTATTCTCCTACTCTATCAGTCCTTTTCAATTTTTCCAGTCCAGAATGGGCTTTTTGTTTCCCCATAGCCTGCTGTATGTAACCTCCTACATTTACAGAGCTTCTGGTCAGCGGGGTGGTGGCACCGGGATCCTCATCTCTCCCAAGTGGTCATTCTATCTTTCTCCCCTTACCCATCTGTCTATCGCCTCCTTTGAATTCCATGCTGTCACAGTTACCAGCCCTTTCAAGCTTAACATCCTTATCATTTATCGCCCTCCAGGTTCCCTCGGAGAGTTCATCAATGAGCTTGATGCCTTGATAAGCTCCTTTCCTGAGGACGGCTCACCTCTCACAGTCCTGGGCGACTTTAACCTCCCCACGTCTACCTTTGACTCATTCCTCTCTGCCTCCTTCTTTCCACTCCTCTCCTCTTTTGACCTCACCCTCTCACCTTCCCCCCTACTCACAAGGCAGGCAATACGCTCGACCTCATCTTTACTAGATGCTGTTCTTCCACTAACCTCATTGCAACTCCCCTCCAAGTCTCCGACCACTACCTTGTATCCTTTTCCCTCTCGCTCTCATCCAACACTTCCCACACTGCCCCTACTCGGATGGTATCGCGCCGTCCCAACCTTCGCTCTCTCTCCCCCGCTACTCTCTCCTCTTCCATCCTATCATCTCTTCCCTCTGCTCATACCTTCTCCAACCTATCTCCTGATTCTGCCTCCTCAACCCTCCTCTCTTCCCTTTCTGCATCCTTTGACTTTCTATGTCCCCTATCCTCCAGGCCGGCTCGGTCCTCCCCTCCCGCTCCGTGGCTCGACGACTCATTGCGAGCTCACAGAACAGAGCTCCGGGCAGCCGAGCGGAAATGGAGGAAAACTCGCCTCCCTGCGGACCTGGCATCCTTTCACTCCCTCCTCTCTACATTTTCCTCCTCTGTCTCTGCTGCTAAAGCCACTTTCTACCACTCTAAATTCCAAGCATCTGCCTCTAACCCTAGGAAGCTCTTTGCCACCTTCTCCTCCCTCCTGAATCCTCCTCCCCTCCCCCTCCCCCCTCCTCCCCTCTCTGCAGATGACTTCGTCAACCATTTTGAAAAGAAGGTCGACGACATCCGATCCTCGTTTGCTAAGTCAAACGACGCCGCTGGTTCTGCTCACACTGCCCTACCCTGTGCTCTGACCTCTTTCTCCCTCTCTCCCCAGATGAAATCTCGCTTCTTGTGACGGCCGGCCGCCCAACAACCTGCCCGCTTGACCCTATCCCCTCCTCTCTTCTCCAGACCATTTCCGGAGACCTTCTCCCTTACCTCACCTCGCTCATCAACTCATCCCTGACCGCTGGCTACGTCCCTTCCGTCTTCAAGAGAGCGAGAGTTGCACCCCTTCTGAAAAAACCTACACTCGATCCCTCCGATGTCAACAACTACAGACCAGTATCCCTTCTTTCTTTTCTCTCCAAAACTCTTGAACGTGCCGTCCTTGGCCAGCTCTCCCGCTATCTCTCTCAGAATGACCTTCTTGATCCAAATCAGTCAGGTTTCAAGACTAGTCATTCAACTGAGACTGCTCTTCTCTGTATCACGGAGGCGCTCCGCACTGCTAAAGCTAACTCTCTCTCCTCTGCTCTCATCCTTCTAGACCTATCGGCTGCATTCGATACTGTGAACCATCAGATCCTCCTCTCCACCCTCTCCGAGTTGGGCATCTCCGGCGCGGCCCACGCTTGGATTGCGTCCTACCTGACAGGTCGCTCCTACCAGGTGGCGTGGCGAGAATCTGTCTCCTCACCACGCGCTCTCACCACTGGTGTCCCCCAGGGCTCTGTTCTAGGCCCTCTCCTATTCTCGCTATACACCAAGTCACTTGGCTCTGTCATAACCTCACATGGTCTCTCCTATCATTGCTATGCAGACGACACACAATTAATCTTCTCCTTTCCCCCTTCTGATGACCAGGTGGCGAATCGCATCTCTGCATGTCTGGCAGACATATCAGTGTGGATGACGGATCACCACCTCAAGCTGAACCTCGGCAAGACGGAGCTGCTCTTCCTCCCGGGGAAGGACTGCCCGTTCCATGATCTCGCCATCACGGTTGACAACTCCATTGTGTCCTCCTCCCAGAGCGCTAAGAACCTTGGCGTGATCCTGGACAACACCCTGTCGTTCTCAACCAACATCATGGCGGTGGCCCGTTCCTGTAGATTCATGCTCTACAACATCCGCAGAGTACGACCCTGCCTCACACAGGAAGCGGCGCAGGTCCTAATCCAGGCACTTGTCATCTCCCGTCTGGATTACTGCAACTCGCTGTTGGCTGGGCTCCCTGCCTGTGCCATTAAACCCCTACAACTCATCCAGAACGCCGCAGCCCGTCTGGTGTTCAACCTTCCCAAGTTCTCTCACGTCACCCCGCTCCTCCGCTCTCTCCACTGGCTTCCAGTTGAAGCTCGCATCCGCTACAAGACCATGGTGCTTGCCTACGGAGCTGTGAGGGGAACGGCACCGCAGTACCTCCAGGCTCTGATCAGGCCCTACACCCAAACAAGGGCACTGCATTCATCCACCTCTGGCCTGCTCGCCTCCCTAACACTGAGGAAGTACAGTTCCCGCTCAGCCCAGTCAAAACTGTTCGCTGCTCTGGCCCCCCAATGGTGGAACAAACTCCCTCACGACGCCAGGACAGCAGAGTCAAATCAAATCAAATCAAATTTATTTATATAGCCCTTCGTACATCAGCTGATATCTCAAAGTGCTGTACAGAAACCCAGCCTAAAACCCCAAACAGCAAGCAATGCAGGTGTAGAAGCACGGTGGCTAGGAAAAACTCCCTAGAAAAGCCAAAACCTAGGAAGAAACCTAGAGAGGAACCAGGCTATGTGGGGTGGCCAGTCCTCTTCTGGCTGTGCCGGGTAGAGATTATAACAGAACATGGCCAAGATGTTCAAAGTCAATCACCACCTTCCGGAGACACCTGAAACCCCACCTCTTCAAGGAATACCTAGGATAGGATAAGTAATCCTTCTCACCCCCCCCCCCCCCTTAAATGATTTAGATGCACTATTGTAAAGTGGCTGTTCCACTGGATGTCAGAAGGTGAATTCACCAATTTGTAAGTCGCTCTGGATAAGAGCGTCTGCTAAATGACTTAAATGTAAATGATGTAAATGTGGTGGTTGAAGTCTTTAAGAATCAGATATAAAAGTTTCCTGTCCTGAAGCTAAATTCCACAGATTACAGTGATTGATTGATCTCTAGTAAAGAGACCTTAGATGATGAGGATGATGTGTTAAACTGAGTGCTCCCCTTAACTGTATTGGAATAGTCCAAACGCATCCACCCGCCAATCAAACCCCATTTAAGTTAGAGGCAGCGGAGGGTCCAATAGCCTTGAGCAGGGGGAGCTCCCTATAGATCACTAGACCTGTCCAGTGTGATTGAAATAGATTGAATGTAGAATGAAGTTTGGCCCTTGCAGAGCTTTTAACACTTGGGTTGGGGGCAGTATTTTGACGTCCGGATGAAAAGTGTGCCCAAAGTAAACTGCCTGTTACTCAGGCCCAGAAATTAGGTTATGCATATAGTTGGTAGATTTGGATAGAAAACATGCTATAGTTGGTAGATTTGGATAGAAAACATGCTAAAGTTTCTAAAACTGTTAAAATAATGTTGTCTGTGAGTATAACAGAACTGATATGGCAGGTGAAACACAGAGGACAAACCATAGCCCCACAAAAAAATTCAGCCTACCACTGTTTTCAATGGTTGTCACTTTTATTATAAGGCAAAGTCCTCCCAGATTGCAGTTCCTAGGGCTTCCACGAGATGTCAACCGTCTTTAGAAAAAGTTTCGGGCTGGTTTTTGGAAAAATTAGCCAGAAATTGTAGTTTTTCTAGGTGGCTCTCATTTTGGCTTTAGCGTTTCCAAGTGCGTGAATGAGAGCGCGTTCTTTGGTATTTTTCACTGGTAAAGACAATAACGATTCTCCGTCTTAAATTTAATTGTTTATTTACATATTAGGGTACCTGGTTTGATTATAAACATTGTTTGACTTGTTTGGAAAAGTTTATTAGTAACGTTTGGGATTCATTTTGTATGCATTTTGATGGAGGGAAACTGGGTGGATTATTGACTGGAGCGCGCCAGCTAAACTGAGTTTTTATGGATATAAAGAAGGACATTATCAAACAAAAGGACCATTTGTGATGTATCTGGGACCTTTTGGAGTGCCAACAGAAGACTATCATCAAAGGTAAGGCATTTATTATATCGACATTTCTGACTTTTGTGTCGCACCTGCCTGGTTGAAAGATGTCTTTCATGGTTTTGTATGCGGGGCGCTGTCCTCAGATAATTGCATGGTGTGCTTTTGCCATAATGCCTTTTTGAAATCTGATACAACGACTGGTTTAACAAGAAGTTAAGCTTTATTCTGAATAAATATTTATAATACTATAGTTTGAATTTCGCGCTTTGTTGTCGAGGTGTCCCACTAGCGGCACGTCTTTCCCAAAGAGGTTTTAAACAGCAGGGTAGAGCAACACATACACACACAGAAACACACACGGTACACACACACAGACACACATTCAAACACACACTTACGCTACTCATGTTGTGTTAGCAATGTCGAGGACTTGCCCCCCAGGTAGGCCCTGTGTGCTAAGACAAGCTTGCTCGGCTGTAGTGTGTGAGTGTTTGTGTGTGTGTATACTCCTAGAAAAAAAGGTGCTACCTAGAACTTAAAAGTATTCTACAGCTTTCCTGTCCCCATAGGAGAACACTTTGAATAACTATTTTGGGTTCCAGGTAGAATCCTTTTCAGTTCCATGTAGAACCCTTTCCACAGAGGGTTGTACATTAAATCCATAGGGTTCTACCGGGAACCAAAAAGGGTTCTAACTGGAACCAAAAAGGGTTCTCTTATGGGGACAGCTGAAGAACCCTTTTGGAACCTTTTTTTCTAAGAGTGTAGGTTTGATGTGGCCCATAAAGCAGTCAGGGATGTGAGTGACACATGGTTAGGTCTTAATGACCCCCAGCGCTCGGCTAAAGCTGCAGGCCTTGTGTTTACCTTCCAGCGCCATTCAACCTGCACAGGCCACTCTTTATGGTTCAAGACCAGGTCACAGCACACTGATGCTGAGTAACAATCCCAGCGCACACACACACACACACACACAAGAATACATACATACCCGCACGCACATACATACACACACACAACATGCATATCTGCACGTACACACACTCATGCAGACATGCACAAACACACTCTCTCTCTCTTTCCCACAGATTGCCCCTCGCATACACACATACCCTCTCACACAGAAAACATACACACAAATGCTCCCTGTGTCTCCGTGAGCAATAATCTTAGCAGCTAAATGAATAAGATCCCCTGGGCACTCTATCCCAGTAATTTATGGTCAAACAAAAACCGTTGAGACAAGGAGTTATGGCCTGTGAATTGCTTGTGTTGGCTGCTCCATAAAAGACATCACCTTGTCAGGCACAGTAGTGTACGGGATTCAGGAGTAGAGGAAGGGGTCGGGGGGTAGAGGGGTGTGTGTGCGTGTGTGTGTGGGAGGGGGTTCTGTGCTCGGAAAATCAGCTGCTCTCCATATGGGTGGCCTTTCTGCTCAACTCTCCCTCACTGCAGATACCCCTCATCACCCCATCTCTCGCCCTCTCCATAGAGATCCAACATTCAAATCCCTCTGTTTGAAGAACAGCGAAATGCCACTGACTCCAATAATAGCTCACCCAATCCACTGAAGTGTCAAATCTATGATCAGGAAATGTGAACAAGGTTTTTTCTCCGCTGCTGTAGACTTTCTTTTAGATAAGACGTTTTATTCAAACACGACAGAAGAAAGTAGAAAAGCGTATCGAAATTATAGATAACGTAACATTGTGTGATGTACGTTTATACTGAACTACATTCTTCCTCTCTCCTACTGAATGGGAGACTGAATATAATAATTGACATATACTGTAGAAACATCATAATATTTAATTCAGTACATACACTAATATTTCACTTATTTTACAAAGTGCCTTATTCTAAGTTTACTCTATGTGTGGCGGGCTGGCAGACACATTCCCCGTTTCGTTCCCAGGGTTTTATTTAGCCTATTTAGGTTTTGAGCATCAGTCTAGATGGCTTTTCCACTAATTGGAGGCCTCATTACAGCTAATTATGCTTCAGCTGTTGGTCTTCTCATCCCACTCCTCATCTACTCCACTCTCCACACCAAATAACTCTTCACTGAGTGTTTCTGCGGCACACACACACACACACACACACACACACACACACACACACACACACACACACACACACACACACACACACACACACACACACACACACACACACACGTATTTGTAAAGTGGAGCAACTAGCTATGCTGTGAGATGGCAAAAAGCAGGTGGTTCTGGGTAGGTCCCAGTGGGCACATTCTCACAAAGAGCAGAGAGCTAGATGCTCGGGATCATCTGGAAAACAAGTTAATCAACACAGCTCCAGACAAAAGAGAGAGAGAGAGCTCCTGATGCTGGGATGCAAGTCTCCTGACAATAGAGAGCGAGAGAGAGCTCCTGGTACTGAGATGCAGGGCTCCTGGGCTGCAGGCTGAGTGAATGGGGGACCATTATTAGACGCTAGTATAGCCCTCGCTCCCCCTATCAGGGCTGAGCTGTCATTATTGGGCTATTCTTGGGGGAAGCTGCTATAGACCACAAAGTGATAACATTCAGTATCTGAAGAAAGTGTGAAATGCTTGATAATGTACAGTATGTGGTATCAACAGAGAGGTATATTTTCTGGGTGGTTTAAATATTGACTGGCTTTCATCAAGCCAGTCAATATTTACTAACCTGGTAGGTTACCAGTCAGCAGCACAGGAATGAAATCATCAACATTTATTGATCACATATTTTCTAATTCTGCAGAAATTTGCTTCCAAGCAGTATCCAAATCCATCAGATGTCCATCAGATCCACCCCAGTTCCAAAGGCTGGGCCTAATATAGTGTATAACAGGTCATACAATATGTTCTGTAGTGATTCCTATGTTGTGGATGTAAATAATTGTTGTTGGTCTGTGGTGTGTAATGAGTAGCAACCAGGCGATGCACTTGACAAATGTATGAAATTGCTTATTCCAGATACTAATAAGCACGCACCATTAAGAAAATGACTGTAAAAACTGTTAAATCCCCATGGATTGTTGAAGAATTGAAAAATGGTATGGTTGAGAAGGATGAGGTAAAAGGAATGGCAACTAAGTCTGTCTGCACAACCGATTGGCAAACGTGTTGCAAATTGAGAAAACATGTGACTAAACTGAATAAAAAGATACATTATATAAAGAATGATAGTAAGAAGCTTTGGAGCACTTTAAATGACATTTTGGACAAAAAGACAAACTAATTTTGGACAAAAAGGCCCACTGATATTGCCAATTACTTTAATACTTTTTTCATTGGCAAGATTAGCAAATTTAGGCATGACATGCCAGCACAAACGCTTACACTACACAACCAAGTTTAACTTATCAAATTATGAAAGACAAGCATTGTAATTTTGAATTCCGTAAAGTGAGTGTGGAAGAGGTGAAAAAAATTGAAAAAAATTGCACACCAGGGTCTGACAATTTGGATGGAAAATTTCCGAGGATAATGGCGAACAATGTTGCCACTCCTATTTGCCATATCTTTAATCTAAGCCTACTAGAAAGTCTGTGCCCTCAGGCCTTGAGGGATGCAAAAGTAACTCCGTTACCCAAGAATAGTAAAGCCCCCTTTACTGGCTCAAATTAACCTCTTAATGCTATGGGGGCGCTATTTCATTTTTGGATGAAAAACGTTCCCGTTTTAAACAAGATATTTTGTCACAAAAAGATGCTCGACTATGCATATAATTGATAGCTTTCGAAAGAAAACACTCTGACGTGTCCAGAACTACCAAGATATTTTCTGTGCGTGCCCTAGAACGTGAGCTTCAGGCAAAACCAAGATGAGACGGCATCCAGGAAATGAGCAGGATTTTTGAGGCTCTGTTTTCCATTGTCTCCTTATATGGCTGTGAATGCGAGAGGAGTAAGTCTGCCCTTTCTGTCGTTTCCCCAAGGTGTCTGCAGCATTGTGACGTATTTGTAGGCATATCATTGGAAGATTGACCATAAGAGACCACATTTACCAGGTGTCCGCCCGGTGTCCTGCGCGAAATTGGTGCGCAAAAGTCAGCTGCAAGTATTTTTCCATGGAATTTAGAGAAGAATGCAAGCTTCCACGAACGATATATCAATGAAGAGATATGTGAAAAAACACCTTGAGGATTGATTCCAAACAACGTTTGCCATGTTTCGGTCGATATTATGGAGTTAATTCGGAAAAAGTTGGACGTTGTAGGTGACTGAATTTTCGGTTCGTTTCGGTAGCCAAATGCGATGTACAAAACGGAACGATTTCTCCTACACACAGACGCTTTCAGGAAAAACTGTGCATTTGGTATGTAACTGAGAGTCTCCTCATTGAAAACATCCGAAGCTCTTCAAAGGTAAATGATTTTATTTATTTGGTTATCTGGTTTTTGTGAAAATGTTGCGTGCTAAATGCTACTCAAAATGCTAAGCTAGCTTAGCATACTCTTACACAAATTAGTCAATTTCTATGGTTCAAAAGCATATTTTGAAAATCTGAGATGACAGTGTTGTTAAGAAAAGGCTAAGCTTGAGAGCAGACGCATTATTTTCATTTTATTTGCGATTTTCAGAAATCGTTAACGTTGCGTTATGCTAATGAGCCTGAGGCTTTAGTCACGATCCCGGATCCGGGATGGGGAGTTTCAACAGGTTAACCAACCAATCAGCCTGTTAACTCTTGATACTACCCATCCCGTATCCGGGATCGTGAATGCAGCCTCAGGCTCATTAGCATAACGCAACGTTAACGATTTCTGAAAATCGCAAATGAAATGAAAATAATATGCCTGCTCTCAAGCTTAGCCTTTTCTTAACAACACTGTCATCTCAGATTTTCAAAATATGGTTTTGAACCATAGCAAATCAAGCATTTGTGTAAGAGTATTGCAAGCTAGCTTAGCATTTTGCGTAGCATTTAACACGCAACATTTTCACAAAAACCAGATAACCAAATAAATAAAATCATTTACCTTTGAAGAACTTCAGATGTTTTCAATGAGGAGACTCTCAGTTACATAGCAAATGTTCAGTTTTTCCTGAAAGAATCTTTGTGTAGGAGAAATCGCTCCGTTTTGTACATCACATTTGGCTACCGAAGCTAACCGAAAATTCAGTCACCAAAACGTCAAACTTTTTCCAAATTAACTCCATAATATCGACCAAAACATGGCAAACGTTGTTTAGAATCAATCCTCAATGTGTTTTTTCACATATCTCTTCATTGATATGCCGTTCGTGGAAGCATGCTTTCGTCTCAGAATCCCATGGAAAAATACCAGGCGCTGAAAATGACGCACCAATTTCGACGGAGGACTCCGGGCGGACACCTGGAAAATGTAGTCTCTTATGGTCAATCTTCCAATGATATGCCTACAAATACGTCACAATGCTGCAGACACCTTGGGGAAACGATAGATAGGGCAGGCTCATTCCTGTCGCATTCACAGCCATATAAGGAGACAATGGAAAACAGAGCCTCAAAAATCCTGCTGATTTCCTGGTTGCAGTTTCATCTTGGTTTTGCCTGTAGCTCCTGTTCTGGGGCACTCACAGTCAATATCTTTGCAGTTCTGGAAACTTCAGAGTGTTTTCTTTCCAAAGCTATCAATTACATGCATAGTCGAGCATCTTTTTGTGACAAAATATCTTGTTTAAAACGGGAACGTTTTTCATCCAAAAATGAAATAGCGCCCCCAGAGTTTCAAGAGGTTAACAAGCATTAGTAATTTTCTGGAAAAAAATGGTGTTTGACCAATTACTTAAAAATCATACAATGTGATTTTCTGGATTTTTGTTTTAGAGTCCATCTCTCAGAGTTGAAGTGTACCTATGATAAAAATGACAGACCTCTACATGCTTTGTAAGTAGGAACATTTGAAAAATCGGCAGTGTATCAAATACGTGTTCTCCCCACTGTACCTCCAACATAATCCAAGTAGAATCAGGAATTCCCCAGGGCAGCTGTCTAGGCCCCCTTCTTTTTTCAGACTTTACTAATGACATGCCACTGGCTTTAACTTCTTGGTGACAGGGGGGGCAGTATTGAGTAGCTTGGATGAATAAGGTGCCCAGAGTAAACTGCCTGCTTCTCTGTCCCAGATGCTAATATATGCATATTATTAGTAGTATTGGATAGAAAAAAACTCTGAAGTTTCTAAAACTGTATGAATTATGTCTGTGAGTATAACAGAACTCATATGGCAGGCGATAACCTGAGAAAAATCCAACCAGGAAGTGGGAAATCTGAAGTTTGTAGTTTTTCAACTCTTTGCCATTCCAATATACAGTGTAAATGGGGTGATCTTGCACTTCATAAGGCTTCCACTAGATGTCAACAGTCTTTAGAACTTTGTTTGAGGTTTCTAGTGTGAAGTGGGGATAAATGAAAGCTGATCGAGCCAGGTGTCTGGCAGAGTGCCACAGGCTCTGAGGCACGGTCATGAGAGAGTTAGCTCTCCTTCCATTGCTTTTCTACAGACATAAGAACTCTCTGGTTGGAACATTATTGAACATTTATGATAAAAACATCCTAAAGATTGATTCTATACTTAGTTTGACAAGTTTCTACGGGCTGTAACGGATCTTTTTGAACTTTTCGCCTGACGTTCGGCTGGACCTGAACGAGCGTTTGGATTTGTTTACCAAACGCCCTAACAAAAGAAGCTTTTTGGACATAAATGATGGACATTATCAAACAAATCAAACATTTATCGTGGAACTGGGATTGATGGGAGTGCATTCTGATGAAGATCATCAAAGCTAAGTGAATCTTTATAATGCTATTTCTGACTAATGTTGACTACACAATATGGCGGATATCTTTTTGACTGGTTTGTTGTCTGAACATTGTACTCAGATTATTCAGAGTTTGCTTTTTCCGTAAAAGTTTAAAAAAAATCTGACACAGCGGTTGCATTAAGGAGAAGTACATCTCTAATTCCATGTATAACACTTGTATTATCATCAACATTTATGATGAGTATTTCTGTAAATTCATGTGGCTCTTTGCACAATCACCGCATGTTTCAGAACTACTGAATGTAACGCGCCAATGTAAAATGAGATTTTTTTTTAAATATGCACTTTATCAAATAAAACATACATGTATTGTGTAACATGAAGTCCTATGAGTGTCATCTGATGAAGATCATCAAAGGTTAGTGATTAATTTTATCTCTATTTGTGCTTTTTGTGACTCCTCTCTTTGGGTGGAAAAATGGCTGTGTTTTTCTGTGAGTTGGTGGTGACCCAACATAATTGTTTGTGGTGCTTTCGCTGAAAAGTATTTTTGAAATCAGACACTGTGGCTGGGTTAACGAGAATTTTATCCTTAAAATGCTGTAAAATACTTATATGCTTGAGGAATTATAATTATGAGATTTTTGTTGTTTTGAATTTGGCGCCCTGCACTTTCACTGCCGGTTTGCGAGGTGGGACGCTACCGTTATGTATATGACTCAACACTATACACGTCAGCTACTATAGTGAGTGAAATCACTGCAACACTTAACAAAGAGCTGCAGTTAGTTTCAGAATGGGTGGCAAGGAATACATTAGTCCTAAATATTTCAAAAACTAAAAGCATTGTACTTGGGACAAATCTTTCACCAAACCCTAAACCTAAACTAAATCTTGTAATAACTAATGTGGAAATTGAGCAAGTTCAAGTGACTAAACTGCTTGGACTAACCCTGGACTGTAAACTGTAATGGTCAAAACATGTTGATACAACAGTAGCTAAGACAGGGAGAAGTCTGTCCATAATGAAGTGCTGGCTCTGCCTTTTTAACAATACTATCAACAAGGCAGGTCCAAAAGGCCCTAGTTTTGTCAAACCTTGACTACTATTCAGTGGTGTTGTCGAGTACCACAAAGAAGGACTTCAGAAAATTACAATTGGCTCAGAACAGGGCAGCACGGCTGGCTCTTAAATCTACATGGAGAACTAACATTAATAATATGCATGTAAATCTCTAATGGCTCAAAGTGGAGGAGATTGACTTCATCACTACTTGTTTTTGTAAGAAGTGTTGACAAGCTGAATGCACTGAGCTGTCTGTTTAAACTACAAGCACACAGCTCAGACACCCATGCATACCCCACAAGACATGTCACCAGAGGTCTCTTCACAGTCCCCAAGTCCAGAACAGACTATGGGAGGCGCACAGTACTAAATAGAGCCATGGTGGCATGAAACTCTATTCCATATCAGGTAACTGATGCAAGCTGTAGAATCAGATTTAAAAAAGAGATAAAAATATACCTTATGGATAAGCGGAGACTTAAGAGACACACACACACAGGCACAGATACACATACACATGATAAGACATGTATACGACTGTAACGTCTTCTTCCAACTCACCCTCCCAAACACGTAGATGCCCTGAATGCAGCTCACTTTCCAGCCCACTTTCCAGCTCACGTTCTGAAACAAATAGATTCCCTGAACACAGCTCACTCTCCAGATCCCAATCACCTGAATTCTGATCACTTGTCCACACACCTGTATGTCATTATTACACACTATTTAGTTCAGTTCTTTGCATCACATCATTGTGAGGTATTGTTTGTTTTGTGACACACTTGTATTTTACCTTCCTTTAACGAGGCATGTCAGTTAAGAACAAATTCTTATTTCAATGACGGCCTAGGAACAGTGGGTTAACTGCCTGTTCAAGGGCAGAACGACAGATTTTTGCCTTTGGAGCGCTGTGTTTCCCGTAATTTACTCCTCCTGTGTATGAGAGTTTCTGCCTGCATCACGAATGATGCCTTTTGCCTATTCCCTGCCTGTACCTTAGCCTACCCGATTTCCTGTTATCAACCTATTGCCTGATATCCCGGACTACGTTACTAGCCTTTTTCCTGCCTGTACTGTTGCCTTTTTGGACCCCCTGTGTATAACCTTCTGCCTGGGGTGACCCGTCACTATGGGGCTACACAGCCCTCGCTCCCTCTACCAGGGCTGACCCGTCACTATGGGGCTACAGAGCCCTCACTCCCTCTACCAGGGCTGACCCGTCACTATGGGGCTACAGAGCCCTCACTCCCTCTACCAGGGCTGACCCGTCACTATGGGGCTACACAGCCCTCGCTCCCTCTACCAGGGTTGACCCGTCACTATGGGGCTACACAGCCCTCACTCCCTCTACCAGGGCTGACCCATCACTATGGGGCTACAGAGCCCTCACTCCCTCTACCAGGGCTGACCCGTCACTATGGGGCTACAGAGCCCTCACTCCCTCTACCAGGGTTGACCCTTCACTATGGGGCTACAGAGCCCTCACTCCCTCTACCAGGGCTGACCCATCACTATGGGGCTACAGAGCCCTCACTCCCTCTACCAGGGTTGACCCTTCACTATGGGGCTACACAGCCCTCGCTCCCTCTACCAGGGATGACCCGTCACTATGGGGCTACAGAGCCCTCACTCCCTCTACCAGGGCTGACCCGTCACTATGGGGCTACAGAGCCCTCACTCCCTCTACCAGGGCTGACCCTTCACTATGGGGCTACAGAGCCCTCACTCCCTCTACCAGGGCTGACCCTTCACTATGGGGCTACACAGCCCTCACTCCCTCTACCAGGGCTGACCCTTCACTATGGGGCTACACAGCCCAGGCCACTCATTACGTTACTCCAGTGCTGTTGTATGTACTGGACCTTGATTGATTAGCTTAATCAAATGTGTGTTAGTGCTGGGCTGTAACAAACGCCTGCTCAGCCTGCGGCTCTCCAGGACAAGATGTAAAGAACAGGGAAAATCACTCCAGCCCTGTGAGTTCTGGCCCTGTGAGTTCTGGCCCTGTTGAGTTCCAGCCCTGTGAGTTCAAGCCCTGTGAGTTCCAGCCGAGTGAGTGAGTGACAGATGTGCTGGCTTAAACAAATTCACATGTATACCCTGTATGCTACATGTATTACATCAAGGGCCCGGCCTCTGAAAGCGGGTCTCAGAATCCAGACCGCACTGTGTATAGGTAGAGTAGAGTAACTTTAGGGGGTCTCCTGACAGGTTCACAGGTCAGTTGCTGTACAAGGCTGCTGTGGGGGAGCTGGAAGTCCTACCTGCTGTGAGCTATGTGCTGGGGTGAATCAGACAGGAACGAGCCGCTGAGAGCAGGGGAAAGGCCACAGCATGCTGCCTGCTGCAGGTTTCACTAGCTGCAGAGCAGGCCTGCAGGTCTGACAGAGAGAAGAGCAGCTAGCTACAGAGTAGGTCTGACTAAGAGATGAGCAGCAACCTACAGAGAAGGTCTGACTGAGAGAGAAGAGCAGCTAGCTACAGAGTAGGTCTGACTGAGAGAAGAGCACCTACCTACAGAGCAGGTCTGACAGAGAGAAGAGTAGCTACCTACAGAGAAGGTCTGACTGAGAGAAGAGCACCTACCTACAGAGAAGGTCTGGATGAGAGGAGATCAGCTAGCTACAGAGTAGGTCTGACAGAGAGAAAAGCAGCTACCTACAGAGAAGGTCTGACTGAGAGAGAAGAGCAGCTAGCTATAGAGCAGGTCTGACAGAGAGAAGGTCAGCTAGCTACAGAGTAGGTCTGACAGAGGGAAGAGCAGCTAGCTGCAGAGTAGGTCTGACTGAGAGAAGAGCAGCTACCTACAGAGTAGGTCTAACTGAGAGAAGAGCAGCTAGCTACAGAGTAGGTCTGACTGAGAGAGAAGAGCAGCTAGCTACAGAGCAGGTCTGACTGAGAGAGAAGAGCAGCTAGCTACCGAGAAGGTCTGACTGAGAGAGAAGAGCAGCTAGCTACAGAGTAGGTCTGACTGAGAGAGAAGAGCAGCTAGCTACAGAGCAGGTCTGACTGAGAGAGAAGAGCAGCTACCTACGGTGTAGGTCTGACTGAGAAGAGCAGCTAGCTACCGAGAAGGTCTGACTGAGAGAGAAGAGCAGCTAGCTACCGAGAAGGTCTGAGTGAGAGAGAAGAGCAGCTAGCTACCGAGTAGGTCTGACTGAGAGAGAAGAGCAGCTAGCTACCGAGAAGGTCTGACTGAGAGAGAAGAGCAGCTAGCTACCGAGAAGGTCTGACTGAGAGAGAAGAGCAGCTAGCTACCGAGAAGGTCTGACTTAGAGAGAAGAGCAGCTAGCTACCAAGAAGGTCTGAGTGAGAGAGAAGAGCAGCTAGCTACAGAGAAGGTCTGACTGAGAGAGAAGGGCAGCTAGCTACAGAGAAAGTCTGACTAAGAGAGAAGGGCAGCTAGCTACAGAGCAGATCCGACAGAGAGAGATGGGCAGCTAGCTACAGAGCAGAGCAGAACTATACTATGCTGCTGTAGAATAAGCAGCCTTACACTAGAGCACATAGGGAGGAGCGTTTGGCTTCTCTAATGGGCATGGTTAGCACAGTATAGACCCTTTCATTGATTAGGATAGCTTCCCTTGGAGAGTATGTCAGAGAGCCATTATCCCTCACACCACACACATCTATCTACACATGCATTATCATCACAATTCAGAGGGATTATTTGTGTGAGGAACCTCATCACATTAATGTGCAATACAGACAGAGCCAAATGTATTTGCTGTGTTCTGCGTGGTCTCTGTTTGCATTCACTAGCACCCTCTCAGTGATGAGTTGTTCCTGACTGCCACTTCTACATACAGCCTCATTCTCTCAGCAGCCAGCAGACAAGTTCTTTTTTTTCTCCCTGTGTCTGTGTGGGGTACAGTGAGGTTGTCCTCCAGGCTCCACCATCCTTCCCTCCCAGACAGTTGAGCTCATACAATAGAATGTTAAAGGGTTATTTAGAGCTCTCAGAACCTTCTCTGTGTTCCCTGTGGAGTTGCTTACCTGTTCTAGAACATTTGATTGGAAACAGGAGCCTCTTAGATCAGGTTAAGATGAGATGTCTCATACTCTTCCCTTTGTGAATGACACAGCGAGAGAAGAGTAAGAGAGCTATAGGGAAAAGGAGTAGAAAAGAGGAATTAATTTCCTTCATTTAAACACACACACACACACACACACACACACACACACACACACACACACACACACACACACACACACACACACACACACACACACACACACACGCACACACACACTGCAATATCTCCACCTGTCACTGTGTGGGGTATCGGGTACAGTCCTGGACTATTTATTATGCCACAAAAGTGCTGTCCCAGTGGAGTAAGGTTTTACCTGTGGCTGGGGAGGCTTTGTTGTCCCAGTGGAGTAAGGTTTTACCTGTGGCTGGGGAGGCTTTGTTGACCCAGTGGAGTAAGGTTTTACCTGTGGCTGGGGAGGCTTTGCTGTCGCAGTGGAGTAAGGTTTTACCTGTGGCTGGGGAGGCTTTGCTGTCCCAGTGGAGTAAGGTTTTACCTGTGGCTGGGGAGGCTTTGTTGACCCAGTGGAGTAAGGTTTTACCTGTGGCTGGGGAGGCTTTGTTGACCCAGTGGAGTAAGGTTTTACCTGTGGCTGGCCAGGCTTTGCTGTCCCAGTGGAGTAAGGTTTTACCTGTGGCTGGGGAGGCTTTGTTGACCCAGTGGAGTTTTACCTGTGGCTGGTTTTGCTGTCCCTGTGGCTGGGGAGGCTTTGTTGACCCAGTGGAGTAAGGTTTTACCTGTGGCTGGCCAGGATTTGCTGTCCCAGTGGAGTAAGGTTTTACCTGTGGCTGGCCAGGCTTTGCTGTCCCAGTGGAGTAAGGTTTTACCTGTGGCTGGCCAGGCTTTGTTGACCCAGTGGAGTAAGGTTTTACCTGTGGCTGGGGAGGTTTTGTTGACCCAGTGGAGTAAGGTTTTACCTGTTGCTGGGGAGGCTTTGTTGACCCAGTGGAGTAAGGTTTTACCTGTGGCTGGGGAGGTTTTGTTGACCAAGTGGAGTAAGGTTTTACCTGTGGCTGGGGAGGTTTTGCTGTCCCAGTGGAGTAAGGTTTTACCTGTGGCTGGGGGGGCTTTGCTGTCCCAGTGGAGTAAGGTTTTACCTGTGGCTGGGGAGGCTTTGTTGACCCAGTGGAGTAAGGTTTTACCTGTGGCTGGGGAGGCTTTGTTGACCCAGTGGAGTAAGGTTTTACCTGTGGCTGGGGAGGCTTTGTTGACCCAGTGGAGTAAGGTTTTACCTGTGGCTGGGGATGTTTTGCTGTCCCAGTGGAGTAAGGTTTTACCTGTGGCTGGGGAGGCTTTGCTGTCCCAGTGGAGTAAGGTTTTACCTGTGGCTGGGGAGGCTTTGTTGACCAAGTGGAGTAAGGTTCTACCTGTGGCTGGGGTAGGCTTTGTTGACCAAGTGGAGTAAGGTTTTACCTGTGGCTGGGGAGGCTTTGTTGACCCAGTGGAGTAAGGTTTTACCTGTGGCTGGGGGGGCTTTGTTGACCCAGTGGAGTAAGGTTTTACCTGTGGCTGGGGAGGCTTTGTTGACCAAGTGGAGTAAGGTTTTACCTGTGGCTGGGGAGGCTTTGTTGACCCAGTGGAGTAAGGTTTTACCTGTGGCTGGGGAGGCTTTGTTGACCAAGTGGAGTAAGGTTTTACCTGTGGCTGGGGGGGGCTTTGTTGACCAAGTGGAGTAAGGTTTTACCTGTGGCTGGGGAGGCTTTGCTGTCCCAGTGGAGTAAGGTTTTACCTGTGGCTGGGGAGGCTTTGTTGACCCAGTGGAGTAAGGTTTTTTACCTGTGGCTGGCCAGGCTTTGTTGACCCAGTGGAGTAAGGTTTTAACTGTGGCTGGGGAGGTTTTGCTGTCTCAGTGGAGTAAGGTTTTACCTGTGGCTGGGGAGGCTTTGTTGACCCAGTGGAGTAAGGTTTTACCTGTGGCTGGGGAGGCTTTGTTGACCCAGTGGAGTAAGGTTTTACCTGTGGCTGGGGAGGTTTTGCTGTCCCAGTGGAGTAAGGTTTTACCTGTGGCTGGCCAGGCTTTGTTGACCCAGTGGAGTAAGGTTTTACCTGTGGCTGGGGAGGTTTTGTTGACCCAGTGGAGTAAGGTTTTACCTGTTGCTGGGGAGGTTTTGCTGTCCCAGTGGAGTAAGGTTTTACCTGTGGCTGGGGAGGCTTTGTTGACCCAGTGGAGTAAGGTTTTACCTGTGGCTGGGGAGGCTTTGTTGACCCAGTGGAGTAAGGTTTTACCTGTGGCTGGGGAGGCTTTGTTGACCCAGTGGAGTAAGGTTTTACCTGTGGCTGGGGAGGCTTTGTTGACCCAGTGGAGTAAGGTTTTACCTGTGGCTGGGGAGGCTTTGTTGACCCAGTGGAGTAAGGTTTTACCTGTGGCTGGGGAGGCTTTGTTGAGGCTTTGTTGTCCCAGTGGAGTAAGGTTTTACCTGTGGCTGGGGAGGCTTTGTTGACCCAGTGGAGTAAGGTTTTACCTGTTGCTGGGGAGGTTTTACCTTTGCTGTCCCAGTGGAGTAAGGTTTTACCTGTGGCTGTCCCAGGGAGGTTTTTGTGGCTGACCCAGTGGAGTAAGGTTTTACCTGTGGCTGGGGAGGCTTTGTGACCCAGTGGAGTAAGGTTTTACCTGTGGCTGGGGAGGCTTTGTTGACCCAGTGGAGTAAGGTTTTACCTGTGGCTGGCCAGGCTTTGTTGACCCAGTGGAGTAAGGTTTTACCTGTGGCTGGGGAGGTTTTGCTGTCCCAGTGGAGTAAGGTTTTACCTGTGGCTGGGGAGGCTTTGTTGACCCAGTGGAGTAAGGTTTTACCTGTGGCTGGCCAGGCTTTGTTGACCCAGTGGAGTAAGGTTTTACCTGTGGCTGGGGAGGTTTTGTTGACCAAGTGGAGTAAGGTTTTACCTGTGGCTGGGGGGCTTTGTTGACCCAGTGGAGTAAGGTTTTACCTGTGGCTGGGGAGGCTTTGTTGACCCAGTGGAGTAAGGTTTTACCTGTGGCTGGGGAGGCTTTGTTGACCCAGTGGAGTAAGGTTTTACCTGTGGCTGGGGAGGCTTTTTGCTGTCCCAGTGGAGTAAGGTTTTACCTGTGGCTGGGGAGGCTTTGCTGTCCCAGTGGAGTAAGGTTTTACCTGTGGCTGGGGAGGCTTTGTTGACCAAGTGGAGTAAGGTTCTACCTGTGGCTGGGGTAGGCTTTGTTGACCAAGTGGAGTAAGGTTTTACCTGTGGCTGGGGAGGCTTTGTTGACCCAGTGGAGTAAGGTTTTACCTGTGGCTGGGGAGGCTTTGTTGACCCAGTGGAGTAAGGTTTTACCTGTGGCTGGGGGGGGCTTTGTTGACCCAGTGGAGTAAGGTTTTACCTGTGGCTGGGGGGGGCTTTGTTGACCCAGTGGAGTAAGGTTTTACCTGTGGCTGGGGAGGCTTTGTTGACCAAGTGGAGTAAGGTTTTACCTGTGGCTGGGGAGGCTTTGTTGACCCAGTGGAGTAAGGTTTTACCTGTGGCTGGGGAGGCTTTGTTGACCAAGTGGAGTAAGGTTTTACCTGTGGCTGGGGGGGGCTTTGTTGACCAAGTGGAGTAAGGTTTTACCTGTGGCTGGGGAGGCTTTGCTGTCCCAGTGGAGTAAGGTTTTACCTGTGGCTGGGGAGGCTTTGTTGACCCAGTGGAGTAAGGTTTTTTACCTGTGGCTGGCCAGGCTTTGTTGACCCAGTGGAGTAAGGTTTTTTACCTGTGGCTGGCCAGGCTTTGTTGACCCAGTGGAGTAAGGTTTTAACTGTGGCTGGGGAGGTTTTGCTGTCTCAGTGGAGTAAGGTTTTACCTGTGGCTGGGGAGGATTTGTTGACCCAGTGGGAGTTTTAAGGCTTTTTACCTGTGGCTGGGGAGGCTTTGTTGACCCAGTGGAGTAAGGTTTTACCTGTGGCTGGGGAGGTTTTGCTGTCCCAGTGGAGTAAGGTTTTACCTGTGGCTGGCCAGGCTTTGTTGACCCAGTGGAGTAAGGTTTTACCTGTGGCTGGGGGCTGTCCCAGGGGAGTTTTTTGCTTTTGACCCAGTGGAGTAAGGTTTTACCTGTGGCTGGGGTAGGCTGGGGACCTGTGGCTGGGGAGGCTTTGCTGTCCCAGTGGAGTAAGGTTTTACCTGTGGCTGGGGAGGCTTTTGACCCAGTGGAGTAAGGACCCTTTGTTGACCAAGTGGAGTAAGGTTTTACCTGTGGCTGGGGAGGCTTTGTTGACCCAGTGGAGTAAGGTTTTACCTGTGGCTGGGGAGGATTTGTTGACCCAGTGGAGTAAGGTTTTACCTGTGGCTGGGGAGGCTTTGTTGACCCAGTGGAGTAAGGTTTTACCTGTGGCTGGGGAGGCTTTGTTGACCCAGTGGAGTAAGGTTTTACCTGTGGCTGGGGAGGCTTTGTTGACCCAGTGGAGTAAGGTTTTACCTGTTGCTGGGGAGGTTTTGCTGTCCCAGTGGAGTAAGGTTTTACCTGTGGCTGGGGAGGCTTTGTTGACCCAGTGGAGTAAGGTTTTACCTGTGGCTGGGGAGGCTTTGTTGACCCAGTGGAGTAAGGTTTTTTACCTGTGGCTGGCCAGGCTTTGTTGACCCAGTGGAGTAAGGTTTTACCTGTGGCTGGGGAGGTTTTGCTGTCCCAGTGGAGTAAGGTTTTTACCTGTGGCTGGGGAGGCTTTGTTGACCCAGTGGAGTAAGGTTTTACCTGTGGCTGGCCAGGCTTTGTTGACCCAGTGGAGTAAGGTTTTACCTGTGGCTGGGGAGGTTTTGTTGACCAAGTGGAGTAAGGTTTTACCTGTGGCTGGGGAGGTTTTGCTGTCCCAGTGGAGTAAGGTTTTACCTGTGGCTGGGGGGGCTTTGCTGTCCCAGTGGAGTAAGGTTTTACCTGTGGCTGGGGAGGCTTTGTTGACCCAGTGGAGTAAGGTTTTACCTGTGGCTGGGGAGGTTTTGCTGTCCCAGTGGAGTAAGGTTTTACCTGTGGCTGGGGAGGCTTTGTTGACCCAGTGGAGTAAGGTTTTACCTGTGGCTGGGGAGGCTTTGTTGACCCAGTGGAGTAAGGTTTTACCTGTGGCTGGGGAGGTTTTGCTGTCCCAGTGGAGTAAGGTTTTACCTGTGGCTGGGGAGGCTTTGCTGTCCCAGTGGAGTAAGGTTTTACCTGTGGCTGGGGAGGCTTTGTTGACCAAGTGGAGTAAGGTTCTACCTGTGGCTGGGGTAGGCTTTGTTGACCCAGTGGAGTGGACCTGTGGCTGGGGAGGCTTTGTTGACCAAGTGGAGTAAGGTTTTACCTGTGGCTGGGGAGGCTTTGTAAGGTTTTACCTGTGGCTGGGTAGGCTTTGTTGACCAAGTGGAGTAAGGTTTTACCTGTGGCTGGGGAGGCTTTGTTGACCAAGTGGAGTAAGGTTTTACCTGTGGCTGGGTAGGCTTTGTTGACCAAGTGGAGTAAGGTTTTACCTGTGGCTGGGGAGGCTTTGTTGACCCAGTGGAGTAAGGTTTTACCTGTGGCTGGGGAGGCTTTGTTGACCCAGTGGAGTAAGGTTTTACCTGTGGCTGGGGAGGCTTTGTTGACCCAGTGGAGTAAGGTTTTACCTGTGGCTGGGGAGGCTTTGTTGACCCAGTGGAGTAAGGTTTTACCTGTGGCTCCCAGTGGGAGGCTTTGTTGACCCAGTGGAGTAAGGTTTTACCTGTGGCTGGGGAGGCTTTGTTGACCCAGTGGAGTAAGGTTTTACCTGTGGCTGGGGAGGCTTTGTTGACCCAGTGGAGTAAGGTTTTACCTGTGGCTGGGGTAGGCTTTGTTGACCAAGTGGAGTAAGGTTTTACCTGTGGCTGGGGAGGCTTTGTTGACCCAGTGGAGTAAGGTTTTACCTGTGGCTGGGGAGGCTTTGTTGACCCAGTGGAGTAAGGTTTTACCTGTGGCTGGGGGGTTTGTTGACCCAGTGGAGTAAGGTTTTACCTGTGGCTGGGGAGGCTTTGTTGACCCAGTGGAGTAAGGTTTTACCTGTGGCTGGGGAGGCTTTGTTGACCCAGTGGAGTAAGGTTTTACCTGTGGCTGGGGAGGCTTTGTTGACCCAGTGGAGTAAGGCTTTTTGACCCAGTGGAGTGGTTTTACCTGTGGGGGAGGCTTTGTTGACCCAGTGGAGTAAGGTTTTACCTGTGGCTGGGGAGGCTTTGTTGACCCAGTGGAGTAAGGTTTTACCTGTGGCTGGGGTAGGCTTTGTTGACCCAGTGGAGTAAGGTTTTACCTGTGGCTGGGAGGCTTTGTTGACCCAGTGGAGTAAGGTTTTACCTGTGGCTGGGGAGGCTTTGTTGACCCAGTGGAGTAAGGTTTTACCTGTGGCTGGGGAGGCTTTGTTGACCCAGTGGAGTAAGGTTTTACCTGTGGCTGGGGAGGCTTTGTTGACCCAGTGGAGTAAGGTTTTACCTGTGGCTGGGGAGGCTTTGTTGACCCAGTGGAGTAAGGTTTTACCTGTGGCTGGGGTAGGCTTTGTTGACCAAGTGGAGTAAGGTTTTACCTGTGGCTGGGGAGGCTTTGTTGACCCAGTGGAGTAAGGTTTACCTGCTTTGGCTGGGGTTTTACCTGTGGCTGGGGGGGCTTTGTTGACCCAGTGGAGTAAGGTTTTACCTGTGGCTGGGGAGGCTTTGTTGACCAAGTGGAGTAAGGTTTTACCTGTGGCTGGGGAGGCTTTGTTGACCCAGTGGAGTAAGGTTTTACCTGTGGCTGGGGAGGCTTTGTTGACCCAGTGGAGTAAGGTTTTACCTGTGGCTGGGGGGGCTTTGTTGACCAAGTGGAGTAAGGTTTTACCTGTGGCTGGGGGGGGCTTTGTTGACCAAATGGAGTAAGGTTTTACCTGTGGCTGGGGAGGCTTTGTTGACCCAGTGGAGTAAGGTTTTACCTGTGGCTGGGGTAGGCTTTGTTGACCAAGTGGAGTAAGGTTTTACCTGTGGCTGGGTAGGCTTTGTTGACCAAGTGGAGTAAGGTTTTACCTGTGGCTGGGGAGGCTTTGTTGACCAAGTGGAGTAAGGTTTTACCTGTGGCTGGGGTCGGCTTTGTTGACCAAGTGGAGTGAAGTGGGTTTTACCTGTGGCTGGGGAGGCTTTGTTGACCCAGTGGAGTAAGGTTTTACCTGTGGCTGGGGGGGGCTTTGTTGACCAAGTGGAGTAAGGTTTTACCTGTGGCTGGGGAGGCTTTGTTGACCCAGTGGAGTAAGGTTTTACCTGTGGCTGGGGAGGCTTTGTTGACCCAGTGGAGTAAGGTTTTACCTGTGGCTGGGGAGGCTTTGTTGACCCAGTGGAGTAAGGTTTTACCTGTGGCTGGGGAGGCTTTGTTGACCCAGTGGAGTAAGGTTTTACCTGTGGCTGGGGAGGCTTTGTTGACCCAGTGGAGTAAGGTTTTACCTGTGGCTGGGGAGGCTTTGTTGACCCAGTGGAGTAAGGTTTTACCTGTGGCTGGGGTAGGCTTTGTTGACCAAGTGGAGTAAGGTTTTACCTGTGGCTGGGGAGGCTTTGTTGACCAAGTGGAGTAAGGTTCTACCTGTGGCTGGGGTAGGCTTTGTTGACCAAGTGGAGTAAGGTTTTACCTGTGGCTGGGGAGGCTTTGTTGACCCTCTGTAAAGCACATGTTCTGTGTTGTGTCCCAAATGTCACCCTATTCCTTACTTTTGACCAGGACACATAGGATTCTAGTAGGGTGCCATTTGGGACAAACATTTTTCACCCAGCCTAGTACTGTCTACTATAGAACCAGATAATCAGGCCTCCAGACAACACTATCCGGCCCACTGAGGCTCCGGGTTATAAATCAACTTGAAATGGATCTTTTATTTTTAATCAATTACTCTACATTTCTTAGGGGTCCTATTAAATTGACATTGAGTGTTTCATTGAATTTCTTTGATAGTTTTCGTTAGGGGGCTAATCAAAACTTTGCATTTGCATGTGATTACTTATGGATAACTTCAAGGGACAAGAACTGATATTCATACCCGAAATCTAACTTCAAGATTCAGAAAAAGAAAGCCTTAGAGATGGTCGGACACAGCGATTGTTCAGAAGTGCTCATCCAAAATATACATGTATCATAGGACTGACTTTATGCTCAGGGGAATGTTTCTACACAATGTCAGACATGCTGCAGTGATTTCGCTCTGTGAACTCACCCCAGGTTAACAGCGTATCAAATGTGGACAGTTCTACGGAAGAAAACAATGCCTCAGAACACCCAGTCCTGTCAGTAGATATGCCCATCAGATAAAGAATGGGAACTTCTAGAAGAATAAATCACCTGCAAGCACACACAATGACCATCTCCTGTACTTTACACACTGCTACACTGCATCATGTAAAACATCTATCTATAGAACGGCTGCAGGTGAGGTAAGCCTGACTGTTGGAAAGTCATGCTCAGGCCACACGTTAGCTTAGAGGATGGCTGGGGTGCTGCTAATGTTTGACTACTGCACTATTTGTTGG
This sequence comes from Oncorhynchus masou masou, assembly GCF_036934945.1. NCBI lineage: Eukaryota > Metazoa > Chordata > Actinopteri > Salmoniformes > Salmonidae > Oncorhynchus > Oncorhynchus masou. The sequence goes on along the minus strand of NC_088236.1, from coordinate 22,301,124 downwards.
GACAAGACCATGGACAGGTTGTTGAGTGTGTAGCTTCTTTGGAGTGTGTGTTTGGTGACAACAAGATAGCGCGGTAACACCTCTGACACACCTCATCGGTGATATTTCTTAACTGGTAAGGGGCCACGTTGAAAGAGGCCTGTCTACCTGTGGCGTCAGTACACAACTCTGAAGAAACAGTTTCAATTCATGAAAACTTTAGATAAACCACTCACATTAACGACTGCAGTGGAATATACTGCCCTTTCATGTAATTGCCATGTAGGTAAATTTATCCACTGATAGAATGGCTTAGTCATTAATGGGAACGTTCATTTCCCATTAGCTCCTTTTGGTGTGTGTGTATGTGTGTGTGTTCGTGCACGTATGTGTGTGTGTACACTTGTGTGTCTGTGTTTGTGCATGTGTGTGTAGCGGTGGGCTGTGAGATTGCTATCTGAAGGTGATACATCAGCCCTGGTGTGGCAGTGTGTCTCTGTAATTATCAGGCCTCAATAGGATGCTGTGTTATTTCTGCCGAGGGTGAGATGCTTATCTGGCTCTGTCAGGCACCTGAATGGATGAGCTCTGTTTCTCAGAGCTCCAGCTCACCTTCCACAACACAAACACAAGACAAACTAGCTCTCCTCTCTCAGAACCCAAGCACAACCAAGACACACTAGAGCCCGATTGGCTCCTCTTCCGCACCACAAGACAACATAACTCTACTGTCAGAGCTGTGGCTTATCTTCTACACCACAAGACAACATAACTCTACTGTCAGAGCTGTGGCTTATCTTCTACACCACAAGACAACAGACCTCTACTGTCAGAGCTGTGGCTTATCTTCTACACCACAAGACAACATAACTCTACTGTCAGAGCTGTGGCTTATCTTCTACACCACAAGACAACATAACTCTACTGTCAGAGCTGTGGCTTATCTTCTGCACCACAAGACAACACAACTTTACTGTCAGAGCTGTGGCTTATCTTCTACACCACAAGACAACATAACTCTACTGTCAGAGTTGTGGCTTATCTTCTACACCACAGCTCCATCAGTAGAATGTGTGCAATATTCACTCATCTATGGAGTTATCTTCATCTGCATCAATATGGCATAATACTTACATATTACTTACATAGACTTAATTGTGGAATATATACGCTGTTGGTCAGCAGGCACATATTCAATTGAAGTATTTACATTGTAAGTGTAGTGTCTTGGAGTGTTGCCTGTTGAGGCTGTGAGGGGGGTTCCCATTGACATATTATGTGTGGAGTGTGTGTATCATGCATGCACAAATGAATACACACACACATACTGTACATACGCTCACACACTGGTCTGTGAGCTATGAGGAGTGACCTTACACACTGGTCTGTGAGCTATGAGGAGTGACCTTACACACTGGTCTGTGAGCTATGAGGAGTGACCTTACACACTGGTCTGTGAGCTGTGAGGAGTGACCTTACACACTGGTCTGTGAGCTGTGAGGAGTGACCTTACACACTGGTCTGTGAGCTGTGAGGAGTGACCTTACACACTGGTCTGTGAGCTATGAGGAGTGACCTTACACACTGGTCTGTGAGTTATGAGGAGTGACCTTACACACTGGTCTGTGAGCTATGAGGAGTGACCTTACACACTGGTCTGTGAGCTGTGAGGAGTGACCTTACACACTGGTCTGTGAGCTGTGAGGAGTGACCTTACACACTGCTCTGTGAGCTGTGAGGAGGGACCTTAGACACTGGTCTGTGAGCTGTGAGGAGTGACCTTACACACTGGTCTGTGAGCTGTGAGGAGTGACCTTACACACTGGTCTGTGAGCTGTGAGGAGTGACCTTAGACACTGGTCTGTGAGCTGTGAGGAGTGACCTTACACACTGGTCTGTGAGCTGTGAGGAGGGACCTTAGACACTGGTCTGTGAGCTGTGAGGAGTGACCTTACACACTGGTCTGTGAGCTGTGGGGAGTGACCTTAGACACTGGTCTGTGAGCTGTGAGGAGTGACCTTTCACACTGATCTGTGAGCTGTGAGGAGGGACCTTAGACACTGGTCTGTGAGCTGTGAGGAGGGACCTTAGACACTGGTCTGTGAGCTGTGAGGAGGGACCTTTCACACTGATCTGTGAGCTGTGAGGAGGGACCTTAGACACTGGTCTGTGAGCTGTGAGGAGGGACATAAGACACTGGTCTGTGAGCTGTGAGGAGTGACCTTACACACTGGTCTGTGAGCTGTGAGGAGTGACCTTACACACTGGTCTGTGAGCTGTGAGGAGTGACCTTACACACTGGTCTGTGAGCTGTGAGGAGTGACCTTACACACTGATCTGTGAGCTATGAGGAGTGACCTTACACACTGATCTGTGAGCTGTGAGGAGTGACCTTTCACACTGATCTGTGAGCTGTGAGGAGTGACCTTACACACTGATCTGTGAGCTGTGAGGAGTGACCTTTCACACTGATCTGTGAGCTGTGAGGAGTGACCTTACACACTGATCTGTGAGCTGTGAGGAGTGACCTTACACACTGGTCTGTGAGCTGTGAGGAGTGACCTTACACACTGATCTGTGAGCTGTGAGGAGTGACCTTACACACTGGTCTGTGAGCTGTGAGGAGTGACCTTACACACTGGTCTGTGAGCTGTGAGGAGTGACCTTACACACTGGTCTGTGAGCTGTGAGTAGGGACCTTACACACTGGTCTGTGAGCTATGAGGAGTGACCTTACACACTGGTCTGTGAGCTGTGAGGAGTGACCTTAGACACTGGTCTGTGAGCTGTGAGGAGTGACCTTACACACTGATCTGTGAGCTATGAGGAGTGACCTTAGACACTGGTCTGTGAGCTGTGAGGAGTGACCTTACACACTGGTCTGTGAGCTGTGAGTAGGGGCCTTACACACTGGTCTGTGAGCTATGAGGAGTGACCTTACACACTGGTCTGTGAGCTGTGAGGAGTGACCTTAGACACTGGTCTGTGAGCTGTGAGGAGTGACCTTACACACTGGTCTGTGAGCTGTGAGGAGTGACCTTACACACTGCTCTGTGAGCTGTGAGGAGGGACCTTAGACACTGGTCTGTGAGCTGTGAGGAGTGACCTTACACACTGGTCTGTGAGCTGTGAGTAGGGACCTTACACACTGGTCTGTGAGCTGTGAGGAGTGACCTTACACACTGGTCTGTGAGCTGTGAGGAGTGACCTTACACACTGGTCTGTGAGCTGTGAGGAGTGACCTTACACACTGGTCTGTGAGCTGTGAGGAGTGACCTTAGACACTGGTCTGTGAGCTGTGAGGAGTGACCTTACACACTGGTCTGTGAGCTGTGAGGAGTGACCTTACACACTGATCTGTGAGCTATGAGGAGTGACCTTACACACTGTTCTGTGAGCTGTGAGGAGTGACCTTACACACTGATCTGTGAGCTATGAGGAGTGACCTTAGACACTGGTCTGTGAGCTGTGAGGAGTGACCTTACACACTGGTCTGTGAGCTGAGGAGTGACCTTACACACTGATCTGTGAGCTATGAGGAGTGACCTTACACACTGGTCTGTGAGCTGTGAGGAGTGACCTTACACACTGATCTGTGAGCTGTGAGGAGTGACCTTAGACACTGGTCTGTGAGCTGTGAGGAGTGACCTTACACACTGGTCTGTGAGCTGTGAGGAGTGACCTTACACACTGCGCTCGGGGCCGTTTCTTATTATTCTTTACCATAATGTCTAGCAGCAGAGAACATGGATTTATTTGGCTCATTGATCAAAAGATTAAAGTGACGGCTGGGCTCCACGCGGGCGACTGTTTGGGTTGCTGTGTCAGAGTCTGAAGCGTGGGGAGGAAATACTTCTGGAAACCGCAGGGACATTTTATTTTCACTCAAATAAAACATTGTTTGATATCCAGGTTGCCACACAAATGGCACCCTATTCCCTATGTGGTGAACTATTGTAGGTCAAGGGCCTTGGTCAACAGTAGTGCACCATATATACACGGTGCCATTTGGGATACAGACCAGTCTTGCTGGTGGCACAGGGATTTGATAGTTCTCTCAGAAAAGACTCACACACACAGGGAAAACTAGCCTTTCATGTACTGAGGTTTATCCTCAATCAAGAGGCCTTTCCTGTACTGTACACTTCTCCTCTGATTGGCGACACAGCGGTGCTTTCGTGTGCCCTACAAGATTTGTTGTCTCTTTCTGCTGCTTACTTAACTGATTGAAATGGCTCTAATAGCATAACAGTGTGTTTAATTATAGACATGAAATCAAAGGCAGTTTCTTTGAGTCTCACATTACATGTCATATCCAGTATGTACTGTATGTGACGGTACCAAAGTCAAAGTTTGCATGTTATGTTATGTTGTACTGCACCGTATGGTTGAAACCTATATATGGTTGAAGCCTTTTGTCTTTGGGTAAGATGGAACAGAATGGCTATTTTTCTTTTTATTTCACCATCATCCAATAAATGAAAAACAGATACAATTGCTGTAGATTTAGTAGGATGACCCACATACCATTTTGTACATTCTCTAAATGTGAGCTTGTTTTAGAGGTCAACCAGTTACATTCAGCCTGACACATTGTTTTCCCCTAACAGCTAATTCCCCAGTGTGCTCTGTACCTGAGAGAATCACCACAGTAACACTGCTGTTTAATTTAACTATTTCACCAACTCCATTAGGACCATGATAACCTCTGTCTACCAGGGCCAGGCAGCTTAAATCCTTGTGACCTCTGCCTTTGACCTCTGACCTCTGAGTCCTGGACTTGGGCCCTGGCAGGGTGGGGTGGCCAGGGGCCTGGGAGGGGGGCTTGAGTTACTGAAGCATGTGGATTCATTAACACATATCTGTCTGCTTTCCCCAGTTATAAGGGGCATTTAAAGTGGACTGAGCAGCTCCTCTGGAGCCACAACAGCGAGACAGGCTGTCCATGTCACTCAAACACAGGTTAGCCATCAGGCCACCTATTTATTTATTTATACCTACCTGCTATCAGAGATGGCTGATGATATTATTTATAGCCTGGGAAGAGAATACGAGACTGGGACGCCATGTTCTTCACAGGCCATGGTTGTGTCTAAAATTGCATCCTGTAGTGCACTACTTTTTACCTGGGCCCACTGGCATCATATTCCCTATATATGCCACTACTGGTCAAACTTAGTGCACAGTATAGGGAATAAGGTTTTGGTCACACACAATGTGTGGCCTGATGAGCCATGAGAGAAGAATGGTTGACTGGTGAAGATAACAGGCTGCTGGTAATGAAGACAAAAGGAGATAGTGAAACGTAGAGCTCTTACTCCCCCTCATGGACATGGACAGTAATGTGGAAAAGGTGTAAGGCACTCCACTCCACCTCACTCCCTTCTGTGGTGTAGAGTTGTGGAAATGTGTAGCAAGGTTGGTAATTAACTCAGCAAATTAAAGACACGTCCTCTCACTATCATCTGCGTTTATTTTCAGCAAAATTAACGTGTAAATATTTGTATGAACATAACAAGATTCAACAACTGAGACATGAACTGAACAAGTTCCACAAACATGTGACTAACAGAAATTGAATAACGTGTCCCTGAACAAAGGGGTAACAGTCAGTATCTGGTGTGGCCACCAGCTGCATTAAGTACTGCAGTGCATCTCCTCCTCATGGACTGCACCAGATTTGCCAGTTCTTGCTGTGAGATGTTACCCCACTCTTCCACCAAGGCACCTGCAAGGTTCCTGAGATTTCTGGGGGGAATGGCCCTAGCCCTCACCCTCTGATCCAACAGGTCCCAGACGTGCTCAATGGGATTGAGATCCGGGATCCATGGCAGAACACTGACATTCCTGTCAGGAAATCACACACAGAACAAGCACTATGGCTGGTGGCATTGTCAAACCATCACCCCTGGTGAGACAAAACCACTCGTCAGTGAAGAGCACTTTTTGCCAGTCCTGTCTTGTCCAGCGACAGTGGGTTTGTGCCCATAGGAGACATTGTTGCCGGTGATGTCTGGTGAGGACCTGCCTTATACAACAGGCCTACAAGCCCTCAGTCTATTGCGGACAGTCTGTGCGTTCCTAGTGTAACTCGGGAAGTTGTTGTTGCCATGCTCTACCTGTCCCGCAGGTGTGATATTCGGATGTACCGATCCGTTGTTACATGTCCTGTCTCCCTGTAGCGCTGTCTTAGGCATCTCACAGTACAGACATTACAATTTATTGCCCTGGCCATATCTGCAGTTCTCGTTGCAGCATGCCTAAGGCATGTTCACGCAGATGAGCAGGGACCCTGGGCATCTTTGGTGTTTTTCAGAGTAGAAAGGCCTCTTTAGTGTTCTAAGTTTTCATAACTGTGACCTTAATTGCCTTCCCTCTGTAAGATGTTAGTGTCTTTTTTTGTGTGTGTGATTTTTTTATCTCCCCAATTCTGTGGTATCCAATTGTTAGTAGCTACTATCTGTCTCATTGCTACAACTCCCGTACAGGCTCGGGAGAGACGAAGGTTGACAGGAGTCGCGCGATAAGACAAGGACATCCCTACCGGCCAAACCCTCCGTAAAACGGACGACGCTAGGTCAATTGTGCGTCGCCCCACAGACCTCCCTGTCGCGGCCTTTTGTGACAGAGCCTGGGTGCGAACCCAGAGTCTCTGGTAGCACAGCTGTCGCTGCAGTACAGCGCCCTTAACCACTGCGCCACCCAGGAGGCTGATGTTAGTGTCTTAACCTGTTGCGTCGCGCAATCCCGGATCCGGGATTCTATTTATAGCCTCAAGCTCATTAGCATAACGCAACGTTAACTATTCATGAAAAAATGAAATGAAATAAATATATTTGCTCTCAAGCTTAGACTTTTGTTAAGAACACTGTCATCTCAGATTTTCAAAATATGCTTTTCAACCATAGCTAAACAAGCATTTGTGTAAGAGTATTGATTGCTAACATAGCTATAAGCCTAGAATTCAGCCAGCAACATTTTCACAAAAACAAGAAAATAATTCAAATAAAATCATTTACCTTTGAAGAACTTCAGATGTTTTCAATGAGGAGACTCTCAGTTAGATAGCAAATGTTCAGTTTTTCAAAAAAATATTATTTGTGTAGGACAAATCGCTCCGTTTTGTTCACGTTTGGCTATGAAAAAAACCTGTATACAGTTATAGCCTCAAGCTCATTAGCATAATGTAACGTTAACGATTTCTGAAAATCGCAAATAAAATGAAAATAAAAATGCGTCTGCTCTAAAGCTTAGCCTTTTCTTAACAACACTGTCATCTCAGATTTTCAAAATATGCTTTTGAACCATCGCTATTCACTAATTTGTGTAAGAGTATGCTAAGCTAGCTTAGCATTTTGAGTAGCATTTAGCACGCAACATTTTCACAAAAACCAAATAAATAAAATCATTTACCTTTGAAGAGCTTCGGATGTTTTCAATGAGGAGACTCTCAGTTACATAGCAAATGTTCAGTTTTTCCTGAAAGCATCTTTGTGTAGGAGAAATCGCTCCGTGTTGTACATCACATTTGGCTACCAAAACGAACCGAAAATTCATCCACCAACAACGTCAAACTTTTTCCGAATTACCTCCATAATATCGACCGAAACATGGCAAATGTTGTTTGGAATCAATCCTCAAGGTGTTTTTTCACATATCTCTTCATTGATATATCGTTCGTGGAAGCCTGCTTTCTTCTCTGAATTCCATGGAAAAATACTTGCAGCTGAGGTTTGCGCACCAATTTCGGCGCAGGACACCGGGCGGACACCTGGCGGACACCTGGTAAATGTGGTCTCTTATGGTCAATCTTCCAATGATATGCCTACAAATACGTCACAATGCTGCAGACACCTTGGGGAAACGACAGAAAGGGCAGACTCATTCCTCTCACATTCACAGCCATATAAGGAGACAATGGAAAACGGAGCCTCAAAAATCCTGCTCATTTCCTGGATGCCGTTTCATCTTGGTTTTGCCTGTAGCTCACGCACAGAAAATATCTTTGCAGTTCTGGAAACGTCAGAGTGTTTTCTTTCCAAAGCTACCAATTATATGCATAGTCGAGCATCTTTTTGTGACAAAATATTGCGCTTAAAACGGGAACGTCTTTTTATCGAAAATGATATAGCGCCCCTAGAGTTTCAAGAGGTTAATGACTGTTCCACAGGTGCATGTTCGTTAATTGTTTATGGTTCATTGAACAACCATGGGAAACGGTGTTTAAACCCTTCACAATGAAGATCTGCTAAGTTATTTGGATTTTTATGAATTATCTTTGAAAGACAGGGTTCTGAAAAAGGGACATTTCTTTAGTTTATATCAGTAAAAAAAACTATAACTCATTTATAGGTCTACCTTTACTTGTTACATCTGTGAACTTTCATTATCCTCCCTCTTCCTGAAGGAGAACATTTAGAAAATATATTTTGGTTATGGAATTTCAAGGCACACGGCAATGTTTCTTAAACTTAATTTAAGTATTGATATTAGTTGGCAGGGGGCTTTACATCAACATAATTGTGTTTTGATGTATTTCTAATACCTTTTAAGACTTTTTCTGGTAGATGTTTTCCCCTTTCCTCATTCCTAATTGGAAATATGCGTTAATTTCTCAGAAATATAGACTCTTAGCTTTCATTTGACACCAACTTTGACATGCACCTATTTTATTTTTTATTTTTTTATTTCACCTTTATTTAAACAGGTAGGCCAGTTGAAAACAAGTTCCCATTTACAACTGCGACCTGTCCAAGATAAAGCAAAGCAGTGTGACACAAACAACAACACAGAGTTACACATGAACAAACGTACAGTCAATAACACAATAAAAAACATAGAAAAATCTAAGTACAGTGTGTGCAAATGTACTTCACATGTTGGTGCTCATGGGTCCTTTACATGGAAATGACCTTACCTCAAACTCCTAATCCTTACTCGGCACTAAAGCACAGAGAAGCACACACACGGTGTCTTTGTGCTTGTGTAAACCCAACTAACTCAGACAGATCTGTCCTTCAGTCCAACCGTGGCTGGGACCTGGGTGCAGACAGCCAACAGGCCAAACCCTTTTCCACATCACCATAACCTCCACGTCTCCACTGCCCGACCACCCAACCCACTGCCCAGCCGAGCGCAGCCAGCTCCTATTGAGCCCTGCTTTAAAAGTGTACCGGTCCGTGTTTATGTTGATCTGGACCCTCTAGCTAGTGTGTGTGTGTGTGTGTGTGTGTGTGTGTGTGTGTGTGTGTGTGTGTGTGTGTGTGTGTGTGTGTGTGTGTGTGTGTGTGTGTGTGTGTGTGTGTGTGTGTGTGTGTGTGTGTGTGTGTGTGTGTGTGTGTGTGTGTGTGTGTGTGTGTGTGTGGTGGTCAGACCAGGATCTCTCTGTGTTTGCTCAGGGCTGTGAGGGGGAACGAGATGGGCCGCTATCTGATCAAGGGCCTCAGGGGCCGACAGCTTGTCAGGACAGACACCGACCTTGCAGAGTAGAAAAGGTGCGTGTGTGTGTGCTTGGACATGTGCGTGTTGAATGTGTGTGTTAAGTGTGTGTGTCAGGACAGACATAGACCCTGCAGAGTAGAATGTGAAAACAGGTAACCGTGATGGAGCTCCGATCAGGCCTCTAGATACGAGGCCCTCTAACAAGGATCTGCTGGTGGTGATTGTTTGATTACCACCCATCTGATAGCCCTGGAGATGAAGAATAAAGTGTTAAGGAAGCCCTGTGATTTCCAGTTAGTGTCCGGGTCCATGATGGATTGTTAATGTCACACTGTGACTGTGTCTAGCCTGAGTCACTGGTTCTGGGTCTGGGCCCGGCCAAACTAAACAAAATATTTAATGTAAAATGTAAAACACGCCTTCTGCCATAAACATGTTTCGAAACATGGCCGACAGGCACTGAAAAATGAATTGAACCATAACTGTAAGCGTTCTGTGTGAGCTGGGTTTATTTATGTAGATTGGATAGAGTGGCATATAATCATTCCAGCCTTGCCAAGGTCTTCTTTGTTTATCATTCATTTCCTCTCCTCTCTCCTGCTGAATTTTGTCCTGGGATAAGTTAACTAAGGCTCCACACATCTATCTTTAGATACTTTGACTTGATCACTCACCTGCTGCGTATGTGATAACCATGGCTTTAAATATTTCAACATGTTGGAATTTTTCAGGGAGAAGTCTGGTGGGCTGCTTGTGTTTTTGGAATAGTAGTGTCTATACTGTGACTATTAATTACAGCTGTAGGATCAAACTACATTCCCTGAAAGTTTTTTGGAGAAGAGGCAGTGGATATGCATGTGTGTGTGTGTGTGTGTGTCTTTTTTCCATCTCCCCTCTTGCCACACCATACTAAAGAACGCTTTTTTTTCAAACATGACCCAGCAACAGATACTGTAGCCTTGTGGTTCCCAAACTTTTTCACTCAACCCCCCTTCCAGCATTGGGGAGCACCCTCGCCTGTGTGTGTGTGCCACGTCCATTTCTATATGCACAACTGTTCATGACGCAAATGTTCACACTCCTCTTGTTGGCGGAGAGAACATTTTTCAGGTTTAAAGCTTATTTCCTGCAGTTCTACACATTTTGTCATGCGATGTAGAGAACATTTAGCGTTTTTAAAGCAAATTTTCTTGCAATTCTATACATTTTGCCATGCTTATTGTTTATTCATGTGATATTTGAGTGACTCAAAAATTACAACAGAATCTATGGGCTAAAAATCCTAGATAAAAATGTTAGCTGACATTGGCTCGTTGATCTGGAAAAAGAAATGACTGGCATGACAAGAGGAAAATGTATGATGCACTACCCAATTTCGAAATTGCACCTCCACAGTAGGTAGGTATACCAGTGGTTCCCAAACGGAAACCCCACTGCCGAGCGAGCCCCACAATTTGGGACCACTGGTATAGCCTACCTACCATTTGACTTTGTTTTGGGGCCATTTGTGCTTGGAGAGGGGAAATGGCCTGTGATGTTGTGGGACACACAGGTGTGTGTGAGTTGAAAGGGGGGCGGCCCTGTCTCCGTGGCGTGGCCTGATACTGTGCTGAAAGCTGGGCTCATTTAGCACGGCTAGGGGTCTACATTAGAGAGGGTGATGACAGTAACAGTTAGGAGGCCACTGGACACATGACTAGGTTTCACCTGAGAGGAAGGAGGGGACGCAAAGAAGCCCTGACCCTAATGTACTGGTGATAAAAGTAGGAAAAGCACCTTTCCTTAGTTAACCAGACACAGACAGACACAAATATGGACACAAACAGACATGCACAGACACACAGACAGACAGACAGACAGACAGACAGACAGACAAGACAGACATAGACATACACACAGACACAAAGATGGACCCAAACAGACATGCACAGATACAGACAGAAATGCAGACAGACAGCCATATACATAGACATATACATACACAGACAGACAGACAGACAGACACAAACAGACAGACAGACACAACGATGGACACAAACAGACATGCACAGATACAGACAGACACAGACAGACATTCAGACAGACAGCCATATACATAGACATATACAGTGCCTTGCGAAAGTATTCGGCCCCCTTGAACTTTGCGACCTTTTGCCACATTTCAGGCTTCAAACATAAAGATATAAAACTGTATTTTTTTTGTGAAGAATCAACAACAAGTGGGACACAATCATGAAGTGGAACAACATTTATTGGATATTTCAAACTTTTTTAACAAATCAAAAACTGAAAAATTGGGCGTGCAAAATTATTCAGCCCCCTTAAGTTAATACTTTGTAGCGCCACCTTTTGCTGCGATTACAGCTGTAAGTCGCTTGGGGTATGTCTCTATCAGTTTTGCACATCCCATTCCTCCGCAAAACAGCTCGAGCTCAGTGAGGTTGGATGAAGAGCATTTGTGAACAGCAGTTTTCAGTTCTTTCCACAGCTTCTCGATTGGATTCAGGTCTGGACATTGACTTGGCCATTCTAACACCTGGATATGTTTATTTTTGAACCATTCCATTGTAGATTTTGCTTTATGTTTTGGATCATTGTCTTGTTGAAAGACAAATCTCCGTCCCAGTCTCAGGTCTTTTGCAGACTCCATCAGGTTTTCTTCCAGAATGGTCCTGTATTTGGCTCCATCCATCTTCCCATCAATTTTAATCTTCCCTGTCCCTGCTGAAGAAAAGCAGGCCCAAACCATGATGCTGCCACCACCATGTTTGACAGTGGGTATGGTGTGTTCAGGGTGAGGAGCTGTGTTGCTTTTACGCCAAACATAACATTTTGCATTGTTGCCAAAAAGTTCAATTTTGGTTTCATCTGACCAGAGCACCTTCTTCCACATGTTTGGTGTGTCTCCCAGGTGGCTTGTGGCAAACTTTAAACAAAACTTTTTATGGATATCTTTAAGAAATGGCTTTCTTCTTGCCACTCTTCCATAAAGGCCAGATTTGTGCAATATACGACTGATTGTTGTCCTATGGACAGAGTCTCCCACCTCAGCTGTAGATCTCTGCAGTTCATCCAGAGTGATCATGGGCCTCTTGGCTGCATCTCTGATCAGTCTTCTCCTTGTATGAGCTGAAGGTTTAGAGGGACGGCCAGGTCTTGGTAGATTTGCAGTGGTCTGATACTCCTTCCATTTCAATATTATCGCTTGCACAGTGCTCCTTGGGATGTTTAAAGCTTGGGAAATCTTTTTGTATCCAAATCCGGCTTTAAACTTCTTCACAACAGTATCTCCGACCTGCCTGGTGTGTTCCTTGTTCTTCATTCCTTGTTCTCTGCGCTTTTAACGGACCTCTGAGACTATCACAGTGCAGGTGCATTTATACGGAGACTTGATTACACACAGGTGGTTTGTATTTATCATCATTAGTCATTTAGGTCAACATTGGATCATTCAGAGATCCTCACTGAACTCTCTGGAGAGAGTTTGCTGCACTGAAAATAAAGGGGCTGAATAATTTTGCACGCCCAATTTTTCAGTTTTTGATTTGTTAAAAAAGTTTGAAATATACAATAAATGTCGTTCCACTTCATGATTGTGTCCCACTTGTTGTTGATTCTTCACAAAAAAATACAGTTTTATATCTTTATGTTTGAAGCCTGAAATGTGGCAAAAGGTCGCAAAGTTCAAGGGGGCCGAATACTTTCGCAAGGCACTGTACATAGACATATACATAGACATATACATATACATACACAGACAGACATATACATATACATAGACATATACATACACAGACAGACAGACATATACATAGACATATACATACACAGACAGACATATACATAGATATATACATAGACATATACATACACAGACAGACAGACATATACATAGACATATACAAAGACATATAAATACACAGACTGACAGCCATATACATAGATATATACATATACATACACAGACAGACAGACATATACATTGACATATACATAGACATATACATACACAGACAGACAGACATATACATATACATATACATAGACATATACATACACAGACAGACAGACATATACATATACATAGACATATACATACACAGACAGACAGACATATACATATACATACACATAGACATATACATACACAGACAGACAGACATATACATAGACATATACATACACAGACAGACAGACATATACATAGATATATACATAGACATATAAATACACAGACTGACAGACATATACATAGACATATACATACACAGACAGACAGACATATACATAGATATATACATAGACATATACATACACAGACTGACAGCCATATACATAGACATATACATAGACATATACATACACAGACAGACAGACATATACATAGATATATACATAGACATATAAATACACAGACTGACAGCCATATACATAGACATATACATATACATACACAGACAGACATATACATATACATATACATAGACATATAAATACACAGACTGACAGCCATATACATAGATATATACATAGACATATAAATACACAGACTGACAGCCATATACATAGACATATACATAGACATATACATACACAGACAGACAGACATATACATAGACATATACATATAAATACACAGACTGACAGACATATACATAGACATATACATATACATATACATACACAGACAGACATATACATAGACATATAAATACACAGACTGACAGACATATACATAGACATATACATATACATACACAGACAGATAGACATATACATAGACATATAAATACACAGACTGACAGACATATACATAGACATATACATATACATATACATACACAGACAGACATATACATAGACATATACATATACATATACATACACAGACAGATAGACATATACATAGACATATACATAGACATATAAATACACAGACTGACAGACATATACATATACATACACAGACAGATAGACATATACATAGACATATACATAGACATATACATAGACGTATAAATACACAGACTGACAGACATATACATAGACATATACATATATATATACATACACAGACAGACAGACATATACATAGACATATA